>NW_026904288.1:0-45459 GCF_024500275.1 Phycodurus eques | reverse complement strand
AGCCACCTTTCAGGTGAGGCCTCTTCCAAGCCTCTCGGAGGTCGTGGGCCCGAACGGCGAGCGTCAAAGCACTCTGTTTCGCTCCAGTATTAGGCCTTTATTGACTAAATTGTAACATGACAACCTATGTGACTTTGGGAGGACTTTTTAGCGCTTACTTTTGACCTAGTGCGCTAAGATTTGAAACAAACGATCGGTGGTAATCCAGCTTTCAGGGGAGGCCTCCCCCGAGTCTCTGGACAGCTGTGGGGCCGATCGGCGAGCGTTAAAGCAATCAGTTTCGGTCCAGTCGGAGGCCTTTATTGACTAAATTGTAACATGACGACCTATGTGACTTTGGCAGGACTTTTTAGCGCCTACTTTTGAACTAGTGGGCTAAGATTTGAAACAAACGATCGGTGGGAATCCAGCTTTCAGGGGAGGCCTCTTCCAAGCCTCTCGGAGGTAGTGGGGCCGAACGGCGAGCGTCAAAGCACTCGGTTTCGCTCCAGTAGTCGGCCTTTATTGACTAAATTGTAACATGACGACATATGTGACTTTGGCAGGACTTTTTAGCGCCTACTTTTGAGCTACTGGGCTAAGATTTGAAACAAACGATCGGTCGGCAGCCAGCTTTCAGGGGAGGTCTCTTCCAAGCCTCTCGGAGGTCGTGGGCCCGAACGGCGAGCGTCAAAGCACTCGGTTTCGCTCCAGTAGTAGGCCTTTATTGACTAAATTGTAACATGACAACCTATGTGACTTTGGGAGGACTTTTTAGCGCTTACTTTTGACCTAGTGCGCTAAGATTTGAAACAAACGATCGGTGGGAATCCAGCTTTCAGGGGAGTCCTCCCCCGAGTCTCTGGAAGGCTGTGGGGCCGAGCGGCGAGCGTTAAAGCACTCAGTTTCGCTCAAGTACCATGACGACCGATTTGACTTCGGCACGACTTTAGGTCGCTTAAATTCTGCCTAGCGGGCTAGGAATTTACACAGACAAGCCTTGGGAATCCAGCTTTAAAGGGAGGCCTCTTCCAAGCCTCTCGGAGCTTGTGAGGCCGAACGGCGAGCGTCAAAGCACTCTGTTTCGCTCCAGTAGTAGGCTTTTATTAACTAAATTGTAACATGACGACCTATGTGACTTTGGCAGGACTTTTTAGCGCTTACTTTTGAGCTAGTGGGCTAAGATTTGAAACAAACGATCGGTGGGAATCCAGCTTTCAGGGGAGTCCTCCCCCGAGTCTCTGGAAGGCTGTGGGGCCGAGCGGCGAGCGTTAAAGCACTCTGTTTCGCTCCAGTAGTAGGCCTTTATTGACTAAATTGTAGCATGACAACCTATGTGACTTTGGGAGGACTTTTTAGCGCTTACTTTTGACCTAGTGCGCTAAGATTTGAAACAAACGATCGGTGGGAATCCAGCTTTCAGGGGAGTCCTCCCCCGAATCTCTGGAAAGCTGTGGGGCCGAGCGGCGAGCGTTAAAGCACTCGGTTTCGCTCAAGTAGTAGGCTTTTATTGACTAAATTGTAACATGACGACCTATGTGACTTTGGCAGGACTTTTTAGCGTTTACTTTTGAGCTAGTGGGCTAAGATTTGAAACAAACGATTGGTGGGAATCCGGCTTTCAGGGGAGGCCTCCCCCGAGTCTCTGGACGGCTGTGGGGGCGAACGGCGAGCGTTAAAGCACTCAGTTACGCTCAAGTACCATGACGACCGATTTGACTTCGGCACGACTTTAGGTCGCTTAAATTCTGCCTAGCGGGCTAGGAATTTACACAGACAAGCCTTGGGAATCCAGCTTTCAAGGGAGGCCTCTTCCAAGCCTCTCTGAGCTCGTGGGGCCGAACGGCAAGCGTCGAAGCACTCGGTTTCGCTCAAGTAGTAACCCTTTATTGACTAAATTGTAACATCACAACCTATGTGAATTTGGCAGGAATTTTTAGCGCTTACTTTTGAGCAAGTGGGCTAAGATTTGAAACAAACGATCGGTGGGAATCCAGCTTTCAGGGGAGGCCTCCCCCGAGTCTCTGGACGGCTGTGGGGCCGAACGGTGAGCGTCAAAGCACTTGGTTTCTCTCCAGTAGTAGGCCTTTATTGAGTAAATTGTAACATGACGACCGATGTGATTTTGGCAGGACTTTTTAGCGCCTACTTTGGAACTAGTGGGCTAAGATTTGAAACAAACGATCGGTGGGAATCCAGCTTTCAGGGGAGGCCTCTCCCGAGTCTCTGGACGGCTGTGGGGCCGAACGGCGAGCGTCAAAGCACTCGGTTTCTCTCCAGTGGTAGGCCTTTATTGAGTAAATTATAACATGACGACCTATGTGATTTTGGCAGGACTTTGTAGCGCCTACTTTTCAGCGACTGGGCTAAGATTTGAAAAAACCAACGGTGGGAATCCAGCTTTCAGGGGAGGCCTCTTCCAAGCCTCTCAGAGGTCGTGGGGCCGAACGGCGAGCGTCAAAGCACACGGTTTCGCTCCAGTAGTAGGCCTTTATTGACTAAATTGTAACATGACGACCTATGTGACTTTGGCAGGACTTCTTATTGCTTAGTTTTGAGCTAGTGGGCTAAGATGTGAAACAAACGATCGGTGGGAATCCAGCTTTCAGGGGAGGCCCCCCCCCGAGTCTCTGGACGGCTGTGGGGTCGAGCGGCGAGCGTAATAGCACTCAGTTTCGCTCGAGTACCATGACGACCGATTTGACTTCGGCACGACTTTAGGTCGCTTAATTTCAGCCTAGCGGGCTAGGAATTCACACAGACAAGCCTTGGGAATCCAGCTTTCAAGGGAGGCCTCTTTCAAGCCTCTCGGAGCTCGTGGGGCCGAACGGCGAGCGTCGAAGCACTTGGTTTCTCTCCAGTAGTAGGCCTTTATTGACTAAATTGTAACATCACAACCAATGTGAATTTGGCAGGAATTTTTAGCGCTTACTTTTGAGCAAGTGGGCTAAGATTTGAAACAAACGATCGGTGGGAATCCAGCTTTCAGGGGAGGCCTCCCCCGAGTCTCTGGACGGCTGTGGGGCCGAACGGTGAGCGTCAAAGCACTTCGGTTTCTCTCCAGTAGTTGGCCTTTATTGAGTAAATTGTAACATGACGACCTATGTGATTTTGGCAGGACCTTTTAGCACCTACTTTTGAGCTAGTGGGCTAAGATTTGAAACAAACGATCGGTGGGAATCCAGCTTTCAGGGGAGTCCTCCCCCGAGTCTCTGGAAGGCTGTGGGGCCGAGCGGCGAGCGTTAAAGCACTCAGTTTCGCTCAAGTACCATGACGACCGATTTGACTTCGGCACGACTTTAGGTCGCCTAATTTCTGCCTAGCGGGCTAGGAATTTACACAGACAAGCCTTGGGAATCCAGCTTTAAAGGGAGGCCTCTTCCAAGCCTCTCGGAGGTCGTGGGGCCGAACGGCGAGCGTCATAGCACTCGGTTTCTCTCCAGTAGTAAGCCTTTATTGACTAAATTGTAACATGACGACCTATGTGACTTTGGCAAGTCTTTTTAGCGCCTAGGTTTGAGCTAGTGGGCTAAGATTTGAAACAAACGATCGGTGGGAATCCAGCTTTCAGGGGAGGCCTCCCCCGAGTCTTTGGACGGCTGTGGGGCCGAGCGGCGAGCGTTAAAGCACTCAGTTTCGGTCCAGTAGGAGGCCTTTATTGACTAAATTGTAACATGACGACATTTGTGATTTTGGCAGGACTTTTTAGCGCCTACTTTTCAGCTACTGGGCTAAGATTTGAAACAAATGATCGGTGGGAATCCAGCTTTCAGGGGAGGCCTCCCCCGAGTCTCTGGACGGCTGTGGGGGCGAACGGCGAGCGTCAAAGCACTCGGTTTCTCTCCAGTAGTTGGCTTTTATTGACTAAATTGTAACATGACGACCTATGTGACTTTGGCAGGACTTTTTAGCGCTTACTTTTGACCTAGTGCGCTAAGATTTGAAACAAACGATCGGTGGGAATCCAGCTTTCAGGGGAGTCCTCCCCCGAGTCTCTGGAAGGCTGTGGGGCCGAGCGGCGAGCGTTAAAGCACTCAGTTTCGCTCAAGTACCATGACGACCGATTTGACTTCGGCACGACTTTAGGTAGCTTAAATTCTGCCTAGCGGGCTAGGAATTTACACAGACATGCCTTGGGAATCCAGCTTTAAAGGGAGGCCTCTTCCAAGCCTCTCGGAGCTTGTGAGGCCGAACGGCGAGCGTCAAAGAACTCGGTTTCGCCCCAGTAGTAGGCTTTTATTGACTAAATTGTAGCATGACGACCTATGTGACTTTGGCAGGACTTTTTAGCGCCTACTTTTCAGCTATTGGGCTAAGATTTGAAAGAAACGATCGGTGGGAAGCCACCTTTCAGGGGAGGCCTCTTCCAAGCCTCTCGGAGGTCGTGGGCCCGAACGGCGAGCGTCAAAGCACTCGGTTTCGCTCCAGTATTAGGCCTTTATTGACTAAATTGTAACATGACAACCTATGTGACTTTGGGAGGACTTTTTAGCGCTTACTTTTGACCTAGTGCGCTAAGATTTGAAACAAACGATCGGTGGTAATCCAGCTATCAGGGGAGGCCTCCCCCGAGTCTCTGGACAGCTGTGGGGCCGATCGGCGAGCGTTAAAGCACTCCGTTTCGGTCCAGTCGGAGGCCTTTATTGACTAAATTGTAACATGACGACCTATGTGGTTTTGGCAGGACTTTTTAGCGCCTACTTTTCAGCTACTGGGCTAAGATTTGATACAAACGATCGGTGGGAAGCCACCTTTCAGGGGAGGCCTCTTCCAAGACTCTCGGAGGTCGTGGGCCCGAACGGCGAGCGTCAAAGCACTCGGTTTCGTTCCAGTAGTAGGCCTTTATTGACTAAATTGTAACATGACAACCTATGTGACTTTGGGAGGACTTTTTAGCGCTTACTTTTGACCTAGTGCGCTAAGATTTGAAACAAACGATCGGTGGGAATCCAGCTTTCAGGGGAGTCCTCCCCCGAGTCTCTGGAAGGCTGTGGGGCCGAGCGTTAAAGCACTCAGTTTCGCTCAAGTACCATGACGACCGATTTGACTTCGGCACGACTTTAGGTCGCTTAAATTCTGCCTAGCGGGCTAGGAATTTACACAGACAAGCCTTGGGAATCCAGCTTTAACGGGAGGCCTCTTCCAAGCCTCTCGGAGCTTGTGAGGCCGAACGGCGAGCGTCAAAGAACTCGGTTTCGCCCCAGTAGTAGGCTTTTATTGACTAAATTGTAGCATGGCGACCTATGTTACTTTGGCAGGACTTTTTAGCGCCTACTTTTCAGCTATTGGGCTAAGATTTGAAAGAAACGATCGGTGGGAAGCCACCTTTCAGGGGAGGCCTCTTCCAAGCCTCTCGGAGGTCGTGGGCCCGAACGACGAGCGTCAAAGCACTCGGTTTCGCTCCAGTATTAGGCCTTTATTGACTAAATTGTAACATGACAACCTATGTGACTTTGGGAGGACTTTTTAGCGCTTACTTTTGACCTAGTGCGCTAAGATTTGAAACAAACGATCGGTGGTAATCCAGCTTTCAGGGGAGGCCTCCCCCGAGTCTCTGGACAGCTGTGGGGCCGATCGGCGAGCGTTAAAGCACTCCGTTTCGGTCCAGTCGGAGGCCTTTATTGACTAAATTGTAACATGACGACCTATGTGATTTTGGCAGGACTTTTTAGCGCCTACTTTTCAGCTACTGGGCTAAGATTTGAAACAAACGATCGGTGGGAATCCAGCTTTCAGGGGAGGCCTCTTCCAAGCCTCTCGGAGGTCGTGGGCCCGAACGGCGAGCGTCAAAGCACTCTGTTTCGCTCCAGTAGCAGGCCTTTATTGACTAAATTGTAACATGACGACCTATGCCTCCCCCGAGTCTCTGGACTGCTGTGGGGCCGAGCGGCGACCTTTAAAGCACTCAGTTTCGCTCGAGTACCATGACGACCGATTTGACTTCGGCACGACTTTAGGTCGCTTAATTTCAGCCGAGCGGGCTAGGAATTCACACAGACAAGCCTTGGGAATCCAGCTTTCAAGGGAGGCCTCTTCCAAGCCTCTCTGAGCTCGTGGGGCCGAACGGCGAGCGTCGAAGCACTCGGTTTCGCTCAAGTAGTAACCCTTTATTGACTAAATTGTAACATCACAACCTATGTGAATTTGGCAGGAATTTTCAGCGCTTACTTTTGAGCAAGTGGGCTAAGATTTGAAACAAACGATCGGTGGGAATCCAGCTTTCAGGGGAGGCCTCCCCCGAGTCTCTGGACAGCTGTGGGGCCGATCGGCGAGCGTTAAAGCACTCAGTTTCGGTCCAGTCGGAGGCCTTTATTGACTAAATTGTAACATGACGACCTATGTGATTTTGGCAGGACTTTTTAGCGCCTACTTTTCAGCTACTGGGCTAAGATTTGAAACAAACGATCGGTGGGAAGCCACCTTTCAGGGGAGGTCTCTTCCAAGACTCTCGGAGGTCGTGGACCCGAACGGCGAGCGTCAAAGCACTCTGTTTCGCTCCAGTAGTAGGCCTTTATTGAGTAAATTGTTTCATGACGACCTATGTGATTTTTGCAGGACTTTTTAGCGCCTACTTTTGAGCTAGTGGGCTAAGATTTAAAACAAACGATCGGTGGGAAGCCACCTTTCAGGTGAGGCCTCTTCCAAGCCTCTCGGAGGTCGTGGGCCCGAACGGCGAGCGTCAAAGCACTCTGTTTCGCTCCAGTATTAGGCCTTTATTGACTAAATTGTAACATGACAACCTATGTGACTTTGGGAGGACTTTTTAGCGCTTACTTTTGACCTAGTGCGCTAAGATTTGAAACAAACGATCGGTGGTAATCCAGCTTTCAGGGGAAGCCTCCCCCGAGTCTCTGGACAGCTGTGGGGCCGATCGGCGAGCGTTAAAGCAATCAGTTTCGGTCCAGTCGGAGGCCTTTATTGACTAAATTGTAACATGACGACCTATGTGACTTTGGCAGGACTTTTTAGCGCCTACTTTTGAACTAGTGGGCTAAGATTTGAAACAAACGATCGGTGGGAATCCAGCTTTCAGGGGAGGCCTCTTCCAAGCCTCTCGGAGGTAGTGGGGCCGAACGGCGAGCGTCAAAGCACTCGGTTTCGCTCCAGTAGTCGGCCTTTATTGACTAAATTGTAACATGACGACATATGTGACTTTGGCAGGACTTTTTAGCGCCTACTTTTGAGCTACTGGGCTAAGATTTGAAACAAACGATCGGTCGGCAGCCAGCTTTCAGGGGAGGCCTCTTCCAAGCCTCTCGGAGGTCGTGGGCCCGAACGGCGAGCGTCAAAGCACTCGGTTTCGCTCCAGTAGTAGGCCTTTATTGACTAAATTGTAACATGACAACCTATGTGACTTTGGGAGGACTTTTTAGCGCTTACTTTTGACCTAGTGCGCTAAGATTTGAAACAAACGATCGGTGGGAATCCAGCTTTCAGGGGAGTCCTCCCCCGAGTCTCTGGAAGGCTGTGGGGCCGAGCGGCGAGCGTTAAAGCACTCAGTTTCGCTCAAGTACCATGACGACCGATTTGACTTCGGCACGACTTTAGGTCGCTTAATTTCTGCCTCGCGGGCTAGGAATTTACACAGACAAGCCTTGGGAATCCAGCTTTAAAGGGAGGCCTCTTCCAAGCCTCTCGGAGCTTGTGAGGCCGAACGGCGAGCGTCAAAGCACTCTGTTTCGCTCCAGTAGTAGGCTTTTATTAACTAAATTGTAACATGACGACCTATGTGACTTTGGCAGGACTTTTTAGCGCTTCCTTTTGAGCTAGTGGGCTAAGATTTGAAACAAACGATCGGTGGGAATCCAGCTTTCAGGGGAGTCCTCCCCCGAATCTCTGGAAAGCTGTGGGGCCGAGCGGCGAGCGTTAAAGCACTCGGTTTCGCTCAAGTAGTAGGCTTTTATTGACTAAATTGTAACATGACGACCTATGTGACTTTGGCAGGACTTTTTAGCGCTTACTTTTGAGCTAGTGGGCTAAGATTTGAAACAAACGATTGGTGGGAATCCGGCTTTCAGGGGAGGCCTCCCCCGAGTCTCTGGACGGCTGTGGGGGCGAACGGCGAGCGTTAAAGCACTCAGTTACGCTCAAGTACCATGACGACCGATTTGACTTCGGCACGACTTTAGGTCGCTTAAATTCTGCCTAGCGGGCTAGGAATTTACACAGACAAGCCTTGGGAATCCAGCTTTCAAGGGAGGCCTCTTCCAAGCCTCTCTGAGCTCGTGGGGCCGAACGGCAAGCGTCGAAGCACTCGGTTTCGCTCAAGTAGTAACCCTTTATTGACTAAATTGTAACATCACAACCTATGTGAATTTGGCAGGAATTTTTAGCGCTTACTTTTGAGCAAGTGGGCTAAGATTTGAAACAAACGATCGGTGGGAATCCAGCTTTCAGGGGAGGCCTCTCCCGAGTCTTTGGACGGCTGTGGGGCCGAACGGCGAGCGTCAAAGCACTCGGTTTCTCTCCAGTGGTAGGCCTTTATTGAGTAAATTATAACATGACGACCTATGTGATTTTGGCAGGACTTTGTAGCGCCTACTTTTCAGCGACTGGGCTAAGATTTGAAAAAACCAACGGTGGGAATCCAGCTTTCAGGGGAGGCCTCTTCCAAGCCTCTCAGAGGTCGTGGGGCCGAACGGCGAGCGTCAAAGCACTCGGTTTCGCTCCAGTAGTAGGCCTTTATTGACTAAATTGTAACATGACGACCTATGTGACTTTGGCAGGACTTCTTATTGCTTACTTTTGAGCTAGTGGGCTAAGATGTGAAACAAACGATCGGTGGGAATCCAGCTTTCAGGGGAGGCCCCCCCCCGAGTCTCTGGACGGCTGTGGGGTCGAGCGGCGAGCGTAATAGCACTCAGTTTCGCTCGAGTACCATGACGACCGATTTGACTTAGGCACGACTTTAGGTCGCTTAATTTCAGCCTAGCGGGCTAGGAATTCACACAGACAAGCCTTGGGAATCCAGCTTTCAAGGGAGGGCTCTTTCAAGCCTCTCGGAGCTCGTGGGGCCGAACGGCGAGCGTCGAAGCACTTGGTTTCTCTCCAGTAGTAGGCCTTTATTGACTAAATTGTAACATCACAACCAATGTGAATTTGGCAGGAATTTTTAGCGCTTAATTTTGAGCAAGTGGGCTAAGATTTGAAACAAACGATCGGTGGGAATCCAGCTTTCAGGGGAGGCCTCCCCCGAGTCTCTGGACGGCTGTGGGGCCGAACGGTGAGCGTCAAAGCACTCGGTTTCTCTCCAGTAGTTGGCCTTTATTGAGTAAATTGTAACATGACGACCTATGTGATTTTGGCAGGACCTTTTAGCACCTACTTTTGAGCTAGTGGGCTAAGATTTGAAACAAACGATCGGTGGGAATCCAGCTTTCAGGGGAGTCCTCCCCCGAGTCTCTGGAAGGCTGTGGGGCCGAGCGGCGAGCGTTAAAGCACTCAGTTTCGCTCAAGTACCATGACGACCGATTTGACTTCGGCACGACTTTAGGTCGCCTAATTTCTGCCTAGCGGGCTAGGAATTTACACAGACAAGCCTTGGGAATCCAGCTTTAAAGGGAGGCCTCTTCCAAGCCTCTCGGAGGTCGTGGGGCCGAACGGCGAGCGTCATAGCACTCGGTTTCTCTCCAGTAGTAAGCCTTTATTGACTAAATTGTAACATGACGACCTATGTGACTTTGGCAAGTCTTTTTAGCGCCTAGGTTTGAGCTAGTGGGCTAAGATTTGAAACAAACGATCGGTGGGAATCCAGCTTTCAGGGGAGGCCTCCCCCGAGTCTTTGGACGGCTGTGGGGCCGAGCGGCGAGCGTTAAAGCACTCAGTTTCGGTCCAGTAGGAGGCCTTTATTGACTAAATTGTAACATGACGACATTTGTGATTTTGGCAGGACTTTTTAGCGCCTACTTTTCAGCTACTGGGCTAAGATTTGAAACAAATGATCGGTGGGAATCCAGCTTTCAGGGGAGGCCTCCCCCGAGTCTCTGGACGGCTGTGGGGGCGAACGGCGAGCGTCAAAGCACTCGGTTTCTCTCCAGTAGTTGGCTTTTATTGACTAAATTGTAACATGACGACCTATGTGACTTTGGCAGGACTTTTTAGCGCTTACTTTTGACCTAGTGCGCTAAGATTTGAAACAAACGATCGGTGGGAATCCAGCTTTCAGGGGAGTCCTCCCCCGAGTCTCTGGAAGGCTGTGGGGCCGAGCGGCGACCTTTTCAGCTATTGGGCTAAGATTTGAAAGAAACGATCGGTGGGAAGCCACCTTTCAGGGGAGGCCTCTTCCAAGCCTCTCGGAGGTCGTGGGCCCGAACGGCGAGCGTCAAAGCACTCGGTTTCGCTCCAGTATTAGGCCTTTATTGACTAAATTGTAACATGACAACCTATGTGACTTTGGGAGGACTTTTTAGCGCTTACTTTTGACCTAGTGCGCTAAGATTTGAAACAAACGATCGGTGGTAATCCAGCTTTCAGGGGAGTCCTCCCCCGAATCTCTGGAAAGCTGTGGGGCCGAGCGGCGAGCGTTAAAGCACTCCGTTTCGGTCCAGTCGGAGGCCTTTATTGACTAAATTGTAACATGACGACCTATGTGGTTTTGGCAGGACTTTTTAGCGCCTACTTTTCAGCTACTGGGCTAAGATTTGACACAAACGATCGGTGGGAAGCCACCTTTCAGGGGAGGCCTCTTCCAAGACTCTCGGAGGTCGTGGGCCCGAACGGCGAGCGTCAAAGCACTCGGAATCCAGCTTTCAGGGGAGTCCTCCCCCGAATCTCTGGAAAGCTGTGGGGCCGAGCGGCGAGCGTTAAAGCACTCGGTTTCGCTCAAGTAGTAGGCTTTTATTGACTAAATTGTAACATGACGACCTATGTGACTTTGGCAGGACTTTTTAGCGCTTACTTTTGAGCTAGTGGGCTAAGATTTGAAACAAACGATTGGTGGGAATCCGGCTTTCAGGGGAGGCCTCCCCCGAGTCTCTGGACGGCTGTGGGGGCGAACGGCGAGCGTTAAAGCACTCAGTTACGCTCAAGTACCATGACGACCGATTTGACTTCGGCACGACTTTAGGTCGCTTAAATTCTGCCTAGCGGGCTAGGAATTTACACAGACAAGCCTTGGGAATCCAGCTTTCAAGGGAGGCCTCTTCCAAGCCTCTCTGAGCTCGTGGGGCCGAACGGCAAGCGTCGAAGCACTCGGTTTCGCTCAAGTAGTAACCCTTTATTGACTAAATTGTAACATCACAACCTATGTGAATTTGGCAGGAATTTTTAGCGCTTACTTTTGAGCAAGTGGGCTAAGATTTGAAACAAACGATCGGTGGGAATCCAGCTTTCAGGGGAGGCCTCTCCCGAGTCTTTGGACGGCTGTGGGGCCGAACGGCGAGCGTCAAAGCACTCGGTTTCTCTCCAGTGGTAGGCCTTTATTGAGTAAATTATAACATGACGACCTATGTGATTTTGGCAGGACTTTGTAGCGCCTACTTTTCAGCGACTGGGCTAAGATTTGAAAAAACCAACGGTGGGAATCCAGCTTTCAGGGGAGGCCTCTTCCAAGCCTCTCAGAGGTCGTGGGGCCGAACGGCGAGCGTCAAAGCACTCGGTTTCGCTCCAGTAGTAGGCCTTTATTGACTAAATTGTAACATGACGACCTATGTGACTTTGGCAGGACTTCTTATTGCTTACTTTTGAGCTAGTGGGCTAAGATGTGAAACAAACGATCGGTGGGAATCCAGCTTTCAGGGGAGGCCCCCCCCCGAGTCTCTGGACGGCTGTGGGGTCGAGCGGCGAGCGTAATAGCACTCAGTTTCGCTCGAGTACCATGACGACCGATTTGACTTAGGCACGACTTTAGGTCGCTTAATTTCAGCCTAGCGGGCTAGGAATTCACACAGACAAGCCTTGGGAATCCAGCTTTCAAGGGAGGCCTCTTTCAAGCCTCTCGGAGCTCGTGGGGCCGAACGGCGAGCGTCGAAGCACTTGGTTTCTCTCCAGTAGTAGGCCTTTATTGACTAAATTGTAACATCACAACCAATGTGAATTTGGCAGGAATTTTTAGCGCTTAATTTTGAGCAAGTGGGCTAAGATTTGAAACAAACGATCGGTGGGAATCCAGCTTTCAGGGGAGGCCTCCCCCGAGTCTCTGGACGGCTGTGGGGCCGAACGGTGAGCGTCAAAGCACTCGGTTTCTCTCCAGTAGTTGGCCTTTATTGAGTAAATTGTAACATGACGACCTATGTGATTTTGGCAGGACCTTTTAGCACCTACTTTTGAGCTAGTGGGCTAAGATTTGAAACAAACGATCGGTGGGAATCCAGCTTTCAGGGGAGTCCTCCCCCGAGTCTCTGGAAGGCTGTGGGGCCGAGCGGCGAGCGTTAAAGCACTCAGTTTCGCTCAAGTACCATGACGACCGATTTGACTTCGGCACGACTTTAGGTCGCCTAATTTCTGCCTAGCGGGCTAGGAATTTACACAGACAAGCCTTGGGAATCCAGCTTTAAAGGGAGGCCTCTTCCAAGCCTCTCGGAGGTCGTGGGGCCGAACGGCGAGCGTCATAGCACTCGGTTTCTCTCCAGTAGTAAGCCTTTATTGACTAAATTGTAACATGACGACCTATGTGACTTTGGCAAGTCTTTTTAGCGCCTAGGTTTGAGCTAGTGGGCTAAGATTTGAAACAAACGATCAGTGGGAATCCAGCTTTCAGGGGAGGCCTCTCCCGAGTCTTTGGACGGCTGTGGGGCCGAACGGCGAGCGTCAAAGCACTCGGTTTCTCTCCAGTGGTAGGCCTTTATTGAGTAAATTATAACATGACGACCTATGTGATTTTGGCAGGACTTTGTAGCGCCTACTTTTCAGCGACTGGGCTAAGATTTGAAAAAACCAACGGTGGGAATCCAGCTTTCAGGGGAGGCCTCTTCCAAGCCTCTCAGAGGTCGTGGGGCCGAACGGCGAGCGTCAAAGCACTCGGTTTCGCTCCAGTAGTAGGCCTTTATTGACTAAATTGTAACATGACGACCTATGTGACTTTGGCAGGACTTCTTATTGCTTACTTTTGAGCTAGTGGGCTAAGATGTGAAACAAACGATCGGTGGGAATCCAGCTTTCAGGGGAGGCCCCCCCCCGAGTCTCTGGACGGCTGTGGGGTCGAGCGGCGAGCGTAATAGCACTCAGTTTCGCTCGAGTACCATGACGACCGATTTGACTTAGGCACGACTTTAGGTCGCTTAATTTCAGCCTAGCGGGCTAGGAATTCACACAGACAAGCCTTGGGAATCCAGCTTTCAAGGGAGGGCTCTTTCAAGCCTCTCGGAGCTCGTGGGGCCGAACGGCGAGCGTCGAAGCACTTGGTTTCTCTCCAGTAGTAGGCCTTTATTGACTAAATTGTAACATCACAACCAATGTGAATTTGGCAGGAATTTTTAGCGCTTAATTTTGAGCAAGTGGGCTAAGATTTGAAACAAACGATCGGTGGGAATCCAGCTTTCAGGGGAGGCCTCCCCCGAGTCTCTGGACGGCTGTGGGGCCGAACGGTGAGCGTCAAAGCACTCGGTTTCTCTCCAGTAGTTGGCCTTTATTGAGTAAATTGTAACATGACGACCTATGTGATTTTGGCAGGACCTTTTAGCACCTACTTTTGAGCTAGTGGGCTAAGATTTGAAACAAACGATCGGTGGGAATCCAGCTTTCAGGGGAGTCCTCCCCGAGTCTCTGGAAGGCTGTGGGGCCGAGCGGCGAGCGTTAAAGCACTCAGTTTCGCTCAAGTACCATGACGACCGATTTGACTTCGGCACGACTTTAGGTCGCCTAATTTCTGCCTAGCGGGCTAGGAATTTACACAGACAAGCCTTGGGAATCCAGCTTTAAAGGGAGGCCTCTTCCAAGCCTCTCGGAGGTCGTGGGGCCGAACGGCGAGCGTCATAGCACTCGGTTTCTCTCCAGTAGTAAGCCTTTATTGACTAAATTGTAACATGACGACCTATGTGACTTTGGCAAGTCTTTTTAGCGCCTAGGTTTGAGCTAGTGGGCTAAGATTTGAAACAAACGATCGGTGGGAATCCAGCTTTCAGGGGAGGCCTCCCCCGAGTCTTTGGACGGCTGTGGGGCCGAGCGGCGAGCGTTAAAGCACTCAGTTTCGGTCCAGTAGGAGGCCTTTATTGACTAAATTGTAACATGACGACATTTGTGATTTTGGCAGGACTTTTTAGCGCCTACTTTTCAGCTACTGGGCTAAGATTTGAAACAAATGATCGGTGGGAATCCAGCTTTCAGGGGAGGCCTCCCCCGAGTCTCTGGACGGCTGTGGGGGCGAACGGCGAGCGTCAAAGCACTCGGTTTCTCTCCAGTAGTTGGCTTTTATTGACTAAATTGTAACATGACGACCTATGTGACTTTGGCAGGACTTTTTAGCGCTTACTTTTGACCTAGTGCGCTAAGATTTGAAACAAACGATCGGTGGGAATCCAGCTTTCAGGGGAGTCCTCCCCCGAGTCTCTGGAAGGCTGTGGGGCCGAGCGGCGACCTTTTCAGCTATTGGGCTAAGATTTGAAAGAAACGATCGGTGGGAAGCCACCTTTCAGGGGAGGCCTCTTCCAAGCCTCTCGGAGGTCGTGGGCCCGAACGGCGAGCGTCAAAGCACTCGGTTTCGCTCCAGTATTAGGCCTTTATTGACTAAATTGTAACATGACAACCTATGTGACTTTGGGAGGACTTTTTAGCGCTTACTTTTGACCTAGTGCGCTAAGATTTGAAACAAACGATCGGTGGTAATCCAGCTTTCAGGGGAGTCCTCCCCCGAATCTCTGGAAAGCTGTGGGGCCGAGCGGCGAGCGTTAAAGCATTCCGTTTCGGTCCAGTCGGAGGCCTTTATTGACTAAATTGTAACATGACGACCTATGTGGTTTTGGCAGGACTTTTTAGCGCCTACTTTTCAGCTACTGGGCTAAGATTTGACACAAACGATCGGTGGGAAGCCACCTTTCAGGGGAGGCCTCTTCCAAGACTCTCGGAGGTCGTGGGCCCGAACGGCGAGCGTCAAAGCACTCGGAATCCAGCTTTCAGGGGAGTCCTCCCCCGAATCTCTGGAAAGCTGTGGGGCCGAGCGGCGAGCGT
The DNA here is from genome assembly GCF_024500275.1 of Phycodurus eques. NCBI lineage: Eukaryota > Metazoa > Chordata > Actinopteri > Syngnathiformes > Syngnathidae > Phycodurus > Phycodurus eques. Next base: position 30,378 of record NW_026904288.1, on the reverse strand, counting down.
TAAAGCACTCGGTTTCGCTCAAGTAGTAGGCTTTTATTGACTAAATTGTAACATGACGACCTATGTGACTTTGGCAGGACTTTTTAGCGCTTACTTTTGAGCTAGTGGGCTAAGATTTGAAACAAACGATTGGTGGGAATCCGGCTTTCAGGGGAGGCCTCCCCCGAGTCTCTGGACGGCTGTGGGGGCGAACGGCGAGCGTTAAAGCACTCAGTTACGCTCAAGTACCATGACGACCGATTTGACTTCGGCACGACTTTAGGTCGCTTAAATTCTGCCTAGCGGGCTAGGAATTTACACAGACAAGCCTTGGGAATCCAGCTTTCAAGGGAGGCCTCTTCCAAGCCTCTCTGAGCTCGTGGGGCCGAACGGCAAGCGTCGAAGCACTCGGTTTCGCTCAAGTAGTAACCCTTTATTGACTAAATTGTAACATCACAACCTATGTGAATTTGGCAGGAATTTTTAGCGCTTACTTTTGAGCAAGTGGGCTAAGATTTGAAACAAACGATCGGTGGGAATCCAGCTTTCAGGGGAGGCCTCTCCCGAGTCTTTGGACGGCTGTGGGGCCGAACGGCGAGCGTCAAAGCACTCGGTTTCTCTCCAGTGGTAGGCCTTTATTGAGTAAATTATAACATGACGACCTATGTGATTTTGGCAGGACTTTGTAGCGCCTACTTTTCAGCGACTGGGCTAAGATTTGAAAAAACCAACGGTGGGAATCCAGCTTTCAGGGGAGGCCTCTTCCAAGCCTCTCAGAGGTCGTGGGGCCGAACGGCGAGCGTCAAAGCACTCGGTTTCGCTCCAGTAGTAGGCCTTTATTGACTAAATTGTAACATGACGACCTATGTGACTTTGGCAGGACTTCTTATTGCTTACTTTTGAGCTAGTGGGCTAAGATGTGAAACAAACGATCGGTGGGAATCCAGCTTTCAGGGGAGGCCCCCCCCCGAGTCTCTGGACGGCTGTGGGGTCGAGCGGCGAGCGTAATAGCACTCAGTTTCGCTCGAGTACCATGACGACCGATTTGACTTAGGCACGACTTTAGGTCGCTTAATTTCAGCCTAGCGGGCTAGGAATTCACACAGACAAGCCTTGGGAATCCAGCTTTCAAGGGAGGCCTCTTTCAAGCCTCTCGGAGCTCGTGGGGCCGAACGGCGAGCGTCGAAGCACTTGGTTTCTCTCCAGTAGTAGGCCTTTATTGACTAAATTGTAACATCACAACCAATGTGAATTTGGCAGGAATTTTTAGCGCTTAATTTTGAGCAAGTGGGCTAAGATTTGAAACAAACGATCGGTGGGAATCCAGCTTTCAGGGGAGGCCTCCCCCGAGTCTCTGGACGGCTGTGGGGCCGAACGGTGAGCGTCAAAGCACTCGGTTTCTCTCCAGTAGTTGGCCTTTATTGAGTAAATTGTAACATGACGACCTATGTGATTTTGGCAGGACCTTTTAGCACCTACTTTTGAGCTAGTGGGCTAAGATTTGAAACAAACGATCGGTGGGAATCCAGCTTTCAGGGGAGTCCTCCCCCGAGTCTCTGGAAGGCTGTGGGGCCGAGCGGCGAGCGTTAAAGCACTCAGTTTCGCTCAAGTACCATGACGACCGATTTGACTTCGGCACGACTTTAGGTCGCCTAATTTCTGCCTAGCGGGCTAGGAATTTACACAGACAAGCCTTGGGAATCCAGCTTTAAAGGGAGGCCTCTTCCAAGCCTCTCGGAGGTCGTGGGGCCGAACGGCGAGCGTCATAGCACTCGGTTTCTCTCCAGTAGTAAGCCTTTATTGACTAAATTGTAACATGACGACCTATGTGACTTTGGCAAGTCTTTTTAGCGCCTAGGTTTGAGCTAGTGGGCTAAGATTTGAAACAAACGATCAGTGGGAATCCAGCTTTCAGGGGAGGCCTCCCCCGAGTCTTTGGACGGCTGTGGGGCCGAGCGGCGAGCGTTAAAGCACTCAGTTTCGGTCCAGTAGGAGGCCTTTATTGACTAAATTGTAACATGACGACATTTGTGATTTTGGCAGGACTTTTTAGCGCCTACTTTTCAGCTACTGGGCTAAGATTTGAAACAAATGATCGGTGGGAATCCAGCTTTCAGGGGAGGCCTCCCCCGAGTCTCTGGACGGCTGTGGGGGCGAACGGCGAGCGTCAAAGCACTCGGTTTCTCTCCAGTAGTTGGCTTTTATTGACTAAATTGTAACATGACGACCTATGTGACTTTGGCAGGACTTTTTAGCGCTTACTTTTGACCTAGTGCGCTAAGATTTGAAACAAACGATCGGTGGGAATCCAGCTTTCAGGGGAGTCCTCCCCCGAGTCTCTGGAAGGCTGTGGGGCCGAGCGGCGAGCGTTAAAGCACTCAGTTTCGTTCAAGTACCATGACGACCGATTTGACTTCGGCACGACTTTAGGTCGCTTAAATTCTGCCTAGCGGGCTAGGAATTTACACAGACATGCCTTGGGAATCCAGCTTTAAAGGGAGGCCTCTTCCAAGCCTCTCGGAGCTTGTGAGGCCGAACGGCGAGCGTCAAAGAACTCGGTTTCGCCCCAGTAGTAGGCTTTTATTTACTAAATTGTAGCATGACGACCTATGTGACTTTGGCAGGACTTTTTAGCGCCTACTTTTCAGCTATTGGGCTAAGATTTGAAAGAAACGATCGGTGGGAAGCCACCTTTCAGGGGAGGCCTCTTCCAAGCCTCTCGGAGGTCGTGGGCCCGAACGGCGAGCGTCAAAGCACTCGGTTTCGCTCCAGTATTAGGCCTTTATTGACTAAATTGTAACATGACAACCTATGTGACTTTGGGAGGACTTTTTAGCGCTTACTTTTGACCTAGTGCGCTAAGATTTGAAACAAACGATCGGTGGTAATCCAGCTTTCAGGGGAGGCCTCCCCCGAGTCTCTGGACAGCTGTGGGGCCGATCGGCGAGCGTTAAAGCACTCCGTTTCGGTCCAGTCGGAGGCCTTTATTGACTAAATTGTAACATGACGACCTATGTGGTTTTGGCAGGACTTTTTAGCGCCTACTTTTCAGCTACTGGGCTAAGATTTGACACAAACGATCGGTGGGAAGCCACCTTTCAGGGGAGGCCTCTTCCAAGACTCTCGGAGGTCGTGGGCCCGAACGGCGAGCGTCAAAGCACTCGGTTTCGTTCCAGTAGTAGGCCTTTATTGACTAAATTGTAACATGACAACCTATGTGACTTTGGGAGGACTTTTTAGCGCTTACTTTTGACCTAGTGCGCTAAGATTTGAAACAAACGATCGGTGGGAATCCAGCTTTCAGGGGAGTCCTCCCCCGAGTCTCTGGAAGGCTGTGGGGCCGAGCGTTAAAGCACTCAGTTTCGCTCAAGTACCATGACGACCGATTTGACTTCGGCACGACTTTAGGTCGCTTAAATTCTGCCTAGCGGGCTAGGAATTTACACAGACAAGCCTTGGGAATCCAGCTTTAAAGGGAGGCCTCTTCCAAGCCTCTCGGAGCTTGTGAGGCCGAACGGCGAGCGTCAAAGAACTCGGTTTCGCCCCAGTAGTAGGCTTTTATTGACTAAATTGTAGCATGGCGACCTATGTTACTTTGGCAGGACTTTTTAGCGCCTACTTTTCAGCTATTGGGCTAAGATTTGAAAGAAACGATCGGTGGGAAGCCACCTTTCAGGGGAGGCCTCTTCCAAGCCTCTCGGAGGTCGTGGGCCCGAACGACGAGCGTCAAAGCACTCGGTTTCGCTCCAGTATTAGGCCTTTATTGACTAAATTGTAACATGACAACCTATGTGACTTTGGGAGGACTTTTTAGCGCTTACTTTTGACCTAGTGCGCTAAGATTTGAAACAAACGATCGGTGGTAATCCAGCTTTCAGGGGAGGCCTCCCCCGAGTCTCTGGACAGCTGTGGGGCCGATCGGCGAGCGTTAAAGCACTCCGTTTCGGTCCAGTCGGAGGCCTTTATTGACTAAATTGTAACATGACGACCTATGTGATTTTGGCAGGACTTTTTAGCGCCTACTTTTCAGCTACTGGGCTAAGATTTGACACAAACGATCGGTGGGAAGCCACCTTTCAGGGGAGGCCTCTTCCAAGACTCTCGGAGGTCGTGGGCCCGAACGGCGAGCGTCAAAGCACTCGGTTTCGCTCCAGTATTAGGCCTTTATTGACTAAATTGTAACATGACAACCTATGTGACTTTGGGAGGACTTTTTAGCGCTTACTTTTGACCTAGTGCGCTAAGATTCGAAACAAACGATCGGTTCGAATCCAGCTTTCAGGGGAGGCCTCCCCCGAGTCTCTGGACAGCTGTGGGGCCGATCGGCGAGCGTTAAAGCACTCAGTTTCGGTCCAGTCGGAGGCCTTTATTGACTAAATTGTAACATGACGACCCATGTGATTTTGGCAGGACATTTTAGCGCCTACTTTTGAGCTACTGGGCTAAGATTTGAAACAAACAATCGGTCGGCAGCCAGTTTTCAGGGGAGGCCTCTTCCAAGCCTCTCGGAGGTCGTGGGCCCGAACGGCGAGCGTCAAAGCACTCGGTTTCGCTCCAGTAGTAGGCCTTTATTGACTAAATTGTAACATGACAACCTATGTGACTTTGGGAGGACTTTTTAGCGCTTACTTTTGACCTAGTGCGCTAAGATTTGAAACAAACGATCGGTGCGAATCCAGCTTTCAGGGGAGTCCTCCCCCGAGTCTCTAGAAGGCTGTGGGGCCGAGCGGCGAGCGTTAAAGCATTCAGTTTCGCTCAAGTACCATGACGACCGATTTGACTTCGGCACAACTTTAGGTCGCTTAATTTCTGCCTCGCGGGCTAGGAATTTACACAGACAAGCCTTGGGAATCCAGCTTTAAAGGGAGGCCTCTTCCAAGCCTCTCGGAGCTTGTGAGGCCGAACGGCGAGCGTCAAAGCACTCGGTTTCGCTCCAGTAGTAGGCTTTTATTGACTAAATTGTAACATGACGACCTATGTGACTTTGGCAGGACTTTTTAGCGCTTACTTTTGAGCTAGTGGGCTAAGATTTGAAACAAACGATCGGTGGGAATCCAGCTTTCAGGGGAGGCCTCCCCCGAGTCTCTGGACGGCTGTGGGGGCGAACGGCGAGCGTCAAAGCACTCGGTTTCGCTCCAGTATTAGGCCTTTATTGACTAAATTGTAACATGACAACCTATGTGACTTTGGGAGGACTTTTTAGCGCTTACTTTTGACCTAGTGCGCTAAGATTTGAAAAAAACGATCGGTGGGAATCCAGCTTTCAGGGGAGGCCTCCCCCGAGTCTCTGGACAGCTGTGGGGCCGATCGGCGAGCGTTAAAGCACTCAGTTTCGCTCAAGTACCATGACGACCGATTTGACTTCGGCACGACTTTAGGTCGCTTAATTTCTGCCTCGCGGGCTAGGAATTTACACAGACAAGCCTTGGGAATCCAGCTTTAAAGGGAGGCCTCTTCCAAGCCTCTCGGAGCTTGTGAGGCCGAACGGCGAGCGTCAAAGCACTCTGTTTCGCTCCAGTAGTAGGCTTTTATTGACTAAATTGTAACATGACGACCTATGTGACTTTGGCAGGCCTTTTTAGCGCTTACTTTTGAGCTAGTGGGCTAAGATTTGAAACAAACGATCGGTGGGAATCCAGCTTTCAGGGGAGGCCTCCCCCGAGTCTCTGGACGGCTGTGGGGGCGAACAGCGAGCGTCAAAGCACTCGGTTTCGCTCCAGTATTAGGCCTTTATTGACTAAATTGTAACATGACAACCTATGTGACTTTGGGAGGACTTTTTAGCGCTTACTTTTGACCTAGTGCGCTAAGATTTGAAACAAACGATCGGTGGGAATCCAGCTTTCAGGGGAGGCCTCCCCCGAGTCTCTGGACAGCTGTGGGGCCGATCGGCGAGCGTTAAAGCACTCAGTTTCGGTCCAGTCGGAGGCCTTTATTGACTAAATTGTAACATGACGACCTATGTGATTTTGGCAGGACATTTTAGCGCCTACTTTTCAGCTACTGGGCTAAGATTTGAAACAAACGATCGGTCGGCAGCCAGCTTTCAGGGGAGGCCTCTTCCAAGCCTCTCGGAGGTCGTGGGCCCGAACGGCGAGCGTCAAAGCACTCGGTTTCGCTCCAGTAGTAGGCCTTTATTGACTAAATTGTAACATGACAACCTATGTGACTTTGGGAGGACTTTTTAGCGCTTACTTTTGACCTAGTGCGCTAAGATTTGAAACAAATTATCGGTGGGAATCCAGCTTTCAGGGGAGTCCTCCCCCGAGTCTCTGGAAGGCTGTGGGGCCGATCGGCGAGCGTTAAAGCACTCAGTTTCGGTCCAGTCGGAGGACTTTATTGACTAAATTGTAACATGACGACCTATGTGATTTTGGCAGGACATTTTAGCGCCTACTTTTCAGCTACTGGGCTAAGATTTGAAACAAACGATCGGTCGGCAGCCAGTTTTCAGGGGAGGCCTCTTCCAAGCCTCTCGGAGGTCGTGGGCCCGAACGGCGAGCGTCAAAGCACTCGGTTTCGCTCCAGTAGTAGGCCTTTATTGACTAAATTGTAACATGACAACCTATGTGACTTTGGGAGGACTTTTTAGCGCTTACTTTTGACCTAGTGCGCTAAGATTTGAAACAAACGATCGGTGCGAATCCAGCTTTCAGGGGAGTCCTCCCCCGAGTCTCTAGAAGGCTGTGGGGCCGAGCGGCGAGCGTTAAAGCACTCGGTTTCGCTCCAGTAGTAGGCTTTTATTGACTAAATTGTAACATGACGACCTAGGTGACTTTGGCAGGACTTTTTAGCGCTTACTTTTGAGCTAGTGGGCTAAGATTTGTAACAAACGATCGGTGGGAATCCAGCTTTCAGGGGAGGCCTCCCCCGAGTCTCTGGACGGCTGTGGGGGCAAACGCCGAGCGTCAAAGCACTCGGTTTCGCTCCAGTAGTAGACCTTTATTGACTAAATTGTAGCATGACAACCTATGTGACTTTGGGAGGACTTTTTAGCGCTTACTTTTGACCTAGTGCGCTAAGATTTGAAACAAACGATCGGTGGGAATCCAGCTTTCAGGGGAGTCCTCCCCCGAGTCTCTGGACGGCTGTGGGGCCGAGCGGCGAGCGTTAAAGCACTCAGTTTCGCTCAAGTAGTAGGCTTTTATTGACTAAATTGTAACATGACGACCTATGTGACTTTGGCAGGACTTTTTAGCGCTTACTTTTGAGCTAGTGGGCTAAGATTTGAAACAAACGATTGGTGGGAATCCGGCTTTCAGGGGAGGCCTCCCCCGAGTCTCTGGACGGCTGTGGGGGCGAACGGCGAGCGTTAAAGCACTCAGTTTCGCTCAAGTACCATGACGACCGATTTGACTTCGGCACGACTTTAGGTCGCTTAATTTCTGCCTAGCGGGCTATGAATTTACACAGACAAGCCTTGGGAATCCAGCTTTAAAGGGAGGCCTCTTCCAAGCCTCTCAGAGCTCGTGAAGCCGAACGGCGAGCGTCAAAGCACTCTGTTTCGCTCCAGTAGCAGGCCTTTATTGACTAAATTGTAACATGACGACCTATGTGACTTTGGCAGGACATTTTAGCGCCTACTTTTCAGTTACTGGGCGAAGATTTGAAACAAACGATCGGTGGGAATCCAGCTTTCAGGGGAGGCCTCCCCCGAGTCTCTGGACGGCTGTGGGGCCGAACGATGAGCGTCAAAGCATTCGGTTTCTCTCCAGTAGTAGGCCTTTATTGAGTAAATTGTAACATGACGACCGATGAGATTTTGGCAGGACTTTTTTGCGCCTACTTTTCAGCTACTGGGCTAAGATTTGAAACAAACAATCGATGGGAATCCAGCTTTCAGGGGAGGCCTCTTCCAAGCCTCTCGGAGGTCGTGGGGCCGAACGGCGAGCGTCAAAGCACTCGGTTTCGCTCCAGTAGTCGGCCTTTATTGAGTAAATTGTAACATGACGACCTATGTGATTTTGGCAGGACTTTTTAGTGCCTACTTCTCAGCTACTGGGCTAAGATTTGTAACAAACGATCGTTGGGAATCCAGCTTTCAGGGGAGGCCTCCCCCGAGTCTCTGGACGGCTGTGGGGCCGAGCGGCGAGCGTAATAGCACTCAGTTTCGCTCAAGTACCATGACGACCGATTTGACTTCGGCACAACTTTAGGTCGCTTAATTTCAGCCGAGCGGGCTAGGAATTCACACAGACAAGCCTTGGGAATCCAGCTTTCAAGGGAGGCCTCTTCCAAGCCTCTCGGAGCTCGTGGGGCCGAACGGCGAGCGTCAAAGCACTCGGTTTCTCTCCAGTAGTAGGCCTTTATAGAGTAAATTGTAACATGACGACCTTTGTGATTTTGGCAGGACTTTTTAGCGCCTACTTTTCAGCTACTGGGCTAAGATTTGAAACAAACGATCGGTGGGAATCCAGCTTTCAGGGGAGGCCTCCCCCGAGTCTCTGGACGGCTGTGGGGGCGAACGGCGAGCGTCAAAGCACTCGGTTTCTCTCCAGTAGTTGGCCTTTATTGAGTAAATTGTAACATGACGACCTATGTGATTTTGGCAGGACTTTTTAGCGCCTACTTTTGAGCTAGTGGGCTAAGATTTGAAACAAACGATCATGGGAATCCAGCTTTCAGGGGAGGCCTCCCCCTAGTCTCTGGACGGCTGTGGGGCCGAGCGGCGAGCGTTAAAGCACTCAGTTTCGCTCAAGTACCATGACGACCGATTTGACTTCGGCACGACTTTAGGTCGCTTAATTTCTGCCTAGCGGGCTAGGAATTTACACAGACAAGCCTTGGGAATCCAGCTTTAAAGGGAGGCCTCTTCCAAGCCTCTCGGAGCTTGTGAGGCCGAACGGCGAGCGTCAAAGCACTCGGTTTCGCTCCAGTAGTAGGCTTTTATTGACTAAATTGTAGCATGACGACCTAAGTGACTTTGGCAGGACTTTTTAGCGCTTACTTTTGAGCTAGTGGGCTAAGATTTGAAACAAACGATCGGTGGGAATCCAGCTTTCAGGGGAGTCCTCCCCCGAGTCTCTGGACGGCTGTGGGGGCGAACGCCGAGCGTCAAAGCACTCGGTTTCGCTCCAGTAGTAGGCCTTTATTGACTAAATTGTAGCATGACAACCTATGTGACTTTGGGAGGACTTTTTAGCGCTTACGTTTGACCTAGTGCGCTAAGATTTGAAACAAACGATCGGTGGGAATCCAGCTTTCAGGGGAGTCCTCCCCCGAGTCTCTGGAAGGCTGTGGGGCCGAGCGGCGAGCGTTAAAGCACTCAGTTTCGCTCAAGTAGTAGGCTTTTATTGACTAAATTGTAACATGACGACCTATGTGACTTTGGCAGGACTTTTTAGCGCTTACTTTTGAGCTAGTGGGCTAAGATTTGAAACAAACGATTGGTGGGAATCCAGCTTTCAGGGGAGGCCTCCCCCGAGTCTTTGGACGGCTGTGGGGCCGAGCGGCGAGCGTTAAAGCACTCAGTTTCGGTCCAGTAGGAGGCCTTTATTGACTAAATTGTAACATGACGACATTTGTGATTTTGGCAGGACTTTTTAGCGCCTACTTTTCAGCTACTGGGCTAAGATTTGAAACAAATGATCGGTGGGAATCCAGCTTTCAGGGGAGGCCTCCCCCGAGTCTCTGGACGGCTGTGGGGGCGAACGGCGAGCGTCAAAGCACTCGGTTTCTCTCAAGTAGTTGGCTTTTATTGACTAAATTGTAACATGACGACCTATGTGACTTTGGCAGGACTTTTTAGCGCTTACTTTTGACCTAGTGCGCTAAGATTTGAAACAAACGATCGGTGGGAATCCAGCTTTCAGGGGAGTCCTCCCCCGAGTCTCTGGAAGGCTGTGGGGCCGAGCGGCGAGCGTTAAAGCACTCAGTTTCGTTCAAGTACCATGACGACCGATTTGACTTCGGCACGACTTTAGGTCGCTTAAATTCTGCCTAGCGGGCTAGGAATTTACACAGACATGCCTTGGGAATCCAGCTTTAAAGGGAGGCCTCTTCCAAGCCTCTCGGAGCTTGTGAGGCCGAACGGCGAGCGTCAAAGAACTCGGTTTCGCCCCAGTAGTAGGCTTTTATTTACTAAATTGTAGCATGACGACCTATGTGACTTTGGCAGGACTTTTTAGCGCCTACTTTTCAGCTATTGGGCTAAGATTTGAAAGAAACGATCGGTGGGAAGCCACCTTTCAGGGGAGGCCTCTTCCAAGCCTCTCGGAGGTCGTGGGCCCGAACGGCGAGCGTCAAAGCACTCGGTTTCGCTCCAGTATTAGGCCTTTATTGACTAAATTGTAACATGACAACCTATGTGACTTTGGGAGGACTTTTTAGCGCTTACTTTTGACCTAGTGCGCTAAGATTTGAAACAAACGATCGGTGGTAATCCAGCTTTCAGGGGAGGCCTCCCCCGAGTCTCTGGACAGCTGTGGGGCCGATCGGCGAGCGTTAAAGCACTCCGTTTCGGTCCAGTCGGAGGCCTTTATTGACTAAATTGTAACATGACGACCTATGTGGTTTTGGCAGGACTTTTTAGCGCCTACTTTTCAGCTACTGGGCTAAGATTTGACACAAACGATCGGTGGGAAGCCACCTTTCAGGGGAGGCCTCTTCCAAGACTCTCGGAGGTCGTGGGCCCGAACGGCGAGCGTCAAAGCACTCGGTTTCGTTCCAGTAGTAGGCCTTTATTGACTAAATTGTAACATGACAACCTATGTGACTTTGGGAGGACTTTTTAGCGCTTACTTTTGACCTAGTGCGCTAAGATTTGAAACAAACGATCGGTGGGAATCCAGCTTTCAGGGGAGTCCTCCCCCGAGTCTCTGGAAGGCTGTGGGGCCGAGCGTTAAAGCACTCAGTTTCGCTCAAGTACCATGACGACCGATTTGACTTCGGCACGACTTTAGGTCGCTTAAATTCTGCCTAGCGGGCTAGGAATTTACACAGACAAGCCTTGGGAATCCAGCTTTAAAGGGAGGCCTCTTCCAAGCCTCTCGGAGCTTGTGAGGCCGAACGGCGAGCGTCAAAGAACTCGGTTTCGCCCCAGTAGTAGGCTTTTATTGACTAAATTGTAGCATGGCGACCTATGTTACTTTGGCAGGACTTTTTAGCGCCTACTTTTCAGCTATTGGGCTAAGATTTGAAAGAAACGATCGGTGGGAAGCCACCTTTCAGGGGAGGCCTCTTCCAAGCCTCTCGGAGGTCGTGGGCCCGAACGACGAGCGTCAAAGCACTCGGTTTCGCTCCAGTATTAGGCCTTTATTGACTAAATTGTAACATGACAACCTATGTGACTTTGGGAGGACTTTTTAGCGCTTACTTTTGACCTAGTGCGCTAAGATTTGAAACAAACGATCGGTGGTAATCCAGCTTTCAGGGGAGGCCTCCCCCGAGTCTCTGGACAGCTGTGGGGCCGATCGGCGAGCGTTAAAGCACTCCGTTTCGGTCCAGTCGGAGGCCTTTATTGACTAAATTGTAACATGACGACCTATGTGATTTTGGCAGGACTTTTTAGCGCCTACTTTTCAGCTACTGGGCTAAGATTTGACACAAACGATCGGTGGGAAGCCACCTTTCAGGGGAGGCCTCTTCCAAGACTCTCGGAGGTCGTGGGCCCGAACGGCGAGCGTCAAAGCACTCGGTTTCGCTCCAGTATTAGGCCTTTATTGACTAAATTGTAACATGACAACCTATGTGACTTTGGGAGGACTTTTTAGCGCTTACTTTTGACCTAGTGCGCTAAGATTCGAAACAAACGATCGGTTCGAATCCAGCTTTCAGGGGAGGCCTCCCCCGAGTCTCTGGACAGCTGTGGGGCCGATCGGCGAGCGTTAAAGCACTCAGTTTCGGTCCAGTCGGAGGCCTTTATTGACTAAATTGTAACATGACGACCCATGTGATTTTGGCAGGACATTTTAGCGCCTACTTTTGAGCTACTGGGCTAAGATTTGAAACAAACAATCGGTCGGCAGCCAGTTTTCAGGGGAGGCCTCTTCCAAGCCTCTCGGAGGTCGTGGGCCCGAACGGCGAGCGTCAAAGCACTCGGTTTCGCTCCAGTAGTAGGCCTTTATTGACTAAATTGTAACATGACAACCTATGTGACTTTGGGAGGACTTTTTAGCGCTTACTTTTGACCTAGTGCGCTAAGATTTGAAACAAACGATCGGTGCGAATCCAGCTTTCAGGGGAGTCCTCCCCCGAGTCTCTAGAAGGCTGTGGGGCCGAGCGGCGAGCGTTAAAGCACTCAGTTTCGCTCAAGTACCATGACGACCGATTTGACTTCGGCACAACTTTAGGTCGCTTAATTTCTGCCTCGCGGGCTAGGAATTTAGACAGACAAGCCTTGGGAATCCAGCTTTAAAGGGAGGCCTCTTCCAAGCCTCTCGGAGCTTGTGAGGCCGAACGGCGAGCGTCAAAGCACTCGGTTTCGCTCCAGTAGTAGGCTTTTATTGACTAAATTGTAACATGACGACCTATGTGACTTTGGCAGGACTTTTTAGCGCTTACTTTTGAGCTAGTGGGCTAAGATTTGAAACAAACGATCGGTGGGAATCCAGCTTTCAGGGGAGGCCTCCCCCGAGTCTCTGGACGGCTGTGGGGGCGAACGGCGAGCGTCAAAGCACTCGGTTTCGCTCCAGTATTAGGCCTTTATTGACTAAATTGTAACATGACAACCTATGTGACTTTGGGAGGACTTTTTAGCGCTTACTTTTGACCTAGTGCGCTAAGATTTGAAAAAAACGATCGGTGGGAATCCAGCTTTCAGGGGAGGCCTCCCCCGAGTCTCTGGACAGCTGTGGGGCCGATCGGCGAGCGTTAAAGCACTCAGTTTCGCTCAAGTACCATGACGACCGATTTGACTTCGGCACGACTTTAGGTCGCTTAATTTCTGCCTCGCGGGCTAGGAATTTACACAGACAAGCCTTGGGAATCCAGCTTTAAAGGGAGGCCTCTTCCAAGCCTCTCGGAGCTTGTGAGGCCGAACGGCGAGCGTCAAAGCACTCTGTTTCGCTCCAGTAGTAGGCTTTTATTGACTAAATTGTAACATGACGACCTATGTGACTTTGGCAGGCCTTTTTAGCGCTTACTTTTGAGCTAGTGGGCTAAGATTTGAAACAAACGATCGGTGGGAATCCAGCTTTCAGGGGAGGCCTCCCCCGAGTCTCTGGACGGCTGTGGGGGCGAACAGCGAGCGTCAAAGCACTCGGTTTCGCTCCAGTATTAGGCCTTTATTGACTAAATTGTAACATGACAACCTATGTGACTTTGGGAGGACTTTTTAGCGCTTACTTTTGACCTAGTGCGCTAAGATTTGAAACAAACGATCGGTGGGAATCCAGCTTTCAGGGGAGGCCTCCCCCGAGTCTCTGGACAGCTGTGGGGCCGATCGGCGAGCGTTAAAGCACTCAGTTTCGGTCCAGTCGGAGGCCTTTATTGACTAAATTGTAACATGACGACCTATGTGATTTTGGCAGGACATTTTAGCGCCTACTTTTCAGCTACTGGGCTAAGATTTGAAACAAACGATCGGTCGGCAGCCAGCTTTCAGGGGAGCCCTCTTCCAAGCCTCTCGGAGGTCGTGGGCCCGAACGGCGAGCGTCAAAGCACTCGGTTTCGCTCCAGTAGTAGGCCTTTATTGACTAAATTGTAACATGACAACCTATGTGACTTTGGGAGGACTTTTTAGCGCTTACTTTTGACCTAGTGCGCTAAGATTTGAAACAAATTATCGGTGGGAATCCAGCTTTCAGGGGAGTCCTCCCCCGAGTCTCTGGAAGGCTGTGGGGCCGATCGGCGAGCGTTAAAGCACTCAGTTTCGGTCCAGTCGGAGGACTTTATTGACTAAATTGTAACATGACGACCTATGTGATTTTGGCAGGACATTTTAGCGCCTACTTTTCAGCTACTGGGCTAAGATTTGAAACAAACGATCGGTCGGCAGCCAGTTTTCAGGGGAGGCCTCTTCCAAGCCTCTCGGAGGTCGTGGGCCCGAACGGCGAGCGTCAAAGCACTCGGTTTCGCTCCAGTAGTAGGCCTTTATTGACTAAATTGTAACATGACAACCTATGTGACTTTGGGAGGACTTTTTAGCGCTTACTTTTGACCTAGTGCGCTAAGATTTGAAACAAACGATCGGTGCGAATCCAGCTTTCAGGGGAGTCCTCCCCCGAGTCTCTAGAAGGCTGTGGGGCCGAGCGGCGAGCGTTAAAGCACTCGGTTTCGCTCCAGTAGTAGGCTTTTATTGACTAAATTGTAACATGACGACCTAGGTGACTTTGGCAGGACTTTTTAGCGCTTACTTTTGAGCTAGTGGGCTAAGATTTGTAACAAACGATCGGTGGGAATCCAGCTTTCAGGGGAGGCCTCCCCCGAGTCTCTGGACGGCTGTGGGGGCAAACGCCGAGCGTCAAAGCACTCGGTTTCGCTCCAGTAGTAGACCTTTATTGACTAAATTGTAGCATGACAACCTATGTGACTTTGGGAGGACTTTTTAGCGCTTACTTTTGACCTAGTGCGCTAAGATTTGAAACAAACGATCGGTGGGAATCCAGCTTTCAGGGGAGTCCTCCCCCGAGTCTCTGGACGGCTGTGGGGCCGAGCGGCGAGCGTTAAAGCACTCAGTTTCGCTCAAGTAGTAGGCTTTTATTGACTAAATTGTAACATGACGACCTATGTGACTTTGGCAGGACTTTTTAGCGCTTACTTTTGAGCTAGTGGGCTAAGATTTGAAACAAACGATTGGTGGGAATCCGGCTTTCAGGGGAGGCCTCCCCCGAGTCTCTGGACGGCTGTGGGGGCGAACGGCGAGCGTTAAAGCACTCAGTTTCGCTCAAGTACCATGACGACCGATTTGACTTCGGCACGACTTTAGGTCGCTTAATTTCTGCCTAGCGGGCTATGAATTTACACAGACAAGCCTTGGGAATCCAGCTTTAAAGGGAGGCCTCTTCCAAGCCTCTCAGAGCTCGTGAAGCCGAACGGCGAGCGTCAAAGCACTCTGTTTCGCTCCAGTAGCAGGCCTTTATTGACTAAATTGTAACATGACGACCTATGTGACTTTGGCAGGACATTTTAGCGCCTACTTTTCAGTTACTGGGCGAAGATTTGAAACAAACGATCGGTGGGAATCCAGCTTTCAGGCGAGGCCTCCCCCGAGTCTCTGGACGGCTGTGGGGCCGAACGATGAGCGTCAAAGCATTCGGTTTCTCTCCAGTAGTAGGCCTTTATTGAGTAAATTGTAACATGACGACCGATGAGATTTTGGCAGGACTTTTTTGCGCCTACTTTTCAGCTACTGGGCTAAGATTTGAAACAAACAATCGATGGGAATCCAGCTTTCAGGGGAGGCCTCTTCCAAGCCTCTCGGAGGTCGTGGGGCCGAACGGCGAGCGTCAAAGCACTCGGTTTCGCTCCAGTAGTCGGCCTTTATTGAGTAAATTGTAACATGACGACCTATGTGATTTTGGCAGGACTTTTTAGTGCCTACTTCTCAGCTACTGGGCTAAGATTTGTAACAAACGATCGTTGGGAATCCAGCTTTCAGGGGAGGCCTCCCCCGAGTCTCTGGACGGCTGTGGGGCCGAGCGGCGAGCGTAATAGCACTCAGTTTCGCTCAAGTACCATGACGACCGATTTGACTTCGGCACAACTTTAGGTCGCTTAATTTCAGCCGAGCGGGCTAGGAATTCACACAGACAAGCCTTGGGAATCCAGCTTTCAAGGGAGGCCTCTTCCAAGCCTCTCGGAGCTCGTGGGGCCGAACGGCGAGCGTCAAAGCACTCGGTTTCTCTCCAGTAGTAGGCCTTTATAGAGTAAATTGTAACATGACGACCTTTGTGATTTTGGCAGGACTTTTTAGCGCCTACTTTTCAGCTACTGGGCTAAGATTTGAAACAAACGATCGGTGGGAATCCAGCTTTCAGGGGAGGCCTCCCCCGAGTCTCTGGACGGCTGTGGGGGCGAACGGCGAGCGTCAAAGCACTCGGTTTCTCTCCAGTAGTTGGCCTTTATTGAGTAAATTGTAACATGACGACCTATGTGATTTTGGCAGGACTTTTTAGCGCCTACTTTTGAGCTAGTGGGCTAAGATTTGAAACAAACGATCATGGGAATCCAGCTTTCAGGGGAGGCCTCCCCCTAGTCTCTGGACGGCTGTGGGGCCGAGCGGCGAGCGTTAAAGCACTCAGTTTCGCTCAAGTACCATGACGACCGATTTGAATTCGGCACGACTTTAGGTCGCTTAATTTCTGCCTAGCGGGCTAGGAATTTACACAGACAAGCCTTGGAAATCCAGCTTTAAAGGGAGGCCTCTTCCAAGCCTCTCGGAGGTCGTGGCCGAACGGCGAACGTCGAAGCCGTAGCGCTTTACTTTTGAGCTAGTGGGCTAAGATTGAAACAAACGATCGGTGGGAATCCAGCTTTCAGGGGAGTCCTCCCCCGAGTCTCTGGACGGCTGTGGGGCGAACGCCGAGCGTCAAAGCACTCGGTTTCGCTCAGTAGTATGCCTTTATTGACTAAATTGTAGCATGACACCTATGTGACTTTTGGGAGGACTTTTTTAGCGCTTACGTTTGACCTAGTGCGCTAAGATTTGAAACAAAACGATCGGTGGGAATCCAGCTTCAGGGGAGTCCTCCCCCGAGTCTCTGGAAGGCTGTGGGGCCGAGCGGCGAGCGTTAAAGCACTCAGTTTCGCTCAAAGTAGTAGGCTTTTTATTGACTAAATTGTAACATGACGACCTATGTGACTTTGGCAGGACTTTTTAGCGCTACTTTTGAGCTAGTGGGCTAAGATTTGAAACAAACGATTGGTGGGAATCAGCTTTCAGGCGGAGGCCTCCCCCGAGTCGAACGGCGAACGTCAAAGCACTCGGTTTCGCTCCAGTAGTAGGCCTTTATTGACTAAATTGTAACATGACAACCTATGTGACTTTGGGAGGACTTTTTAGCGCTTACTTTTGACCTAGTGCGCTACTATTTCAAACAAACGATCGGTGGGAATCCAGCTTTCAGGGGAGTCCTCCCCCGAGTCTCTGGACGGCTGTGGGGCCGAGCGGCGAGCGTTAAAGCACTCCGTTTCGGTCCAGTCGGAGGCCTTTATTGACTAAATTGTAACATGACGACCTATGTGATTTTGGCAGGACTTTTTAGCGCCTACTTTTCAGCTATTGGGCTAAGATTTGAAACAAACGATCGGTGGGAAGCCAGCTTTCAGGGAGGCCTCTTCCAAGCCTCTCGGAGCTCGTGAGGCCGAACGGCGAGCGTCAAAGCACTCGGTTTCGCTCCAGTACTAGGCTTTTATTGACTAAATTGTAACATGACGACCTATGTGACTTTGGCAGGACTTTTTAGCGCCTACTTTTGAACTAGTGGGCTAAGATTTGAAACAAACGATCGGTGGGAATCCAGCTTTCAGGGGAGTCCTCCCCCGAGTCTCTGGACGGCTGTGGGGGCGAACGGCGAGCGTCAAAGCACTCGGTTTCGCTCCAGTAGTAGGCCTTTATTGACTAAATTGTAACATGACAACCTTTGTGACTTTGGGAGGACTTTTTAGCGCTTACTTTTGACCTAGTGCGCTAAGATTTGAAACAAACGATCGGTGGGAATCCAGCCTTCAGGGGAGTCCTCCCCCGAGTCTCTGGAAGGCTGTGGGGCCGAGCGGCGAGCGTTAAAGCACTCAGTTTCGGTCCAGTCGGAGGCCTTTATTGACTAAATTGTAACATGACGACCTATGTGATTTTGGCAGGACATTTTAGCGCCTACTTTTCAGCTACTGGGCTAAGATTTGAAACAAACGATCGGTCGGCAGCCAGCTTTCAGAGGAGGCCTCTTCCAAGCCTCTCGGAGGTCGTGGGCCCGAACGGCGAGCGTCAAAGCACTCGGTTTCGCTCCAGTAGTAGGCCTTTATTGACTAAATTGTAACATGACAACCTATGTGACTTTGGGAGGACTTTTAAGCGCTTACTTTTGACCTAGTGCGCTAAGATTTGAAACAAACGATCGGTGGGAATCCAGCTTTCAGGGGAGTCCTCCCCCGAGTCTCTGGAAGGCTGTGGGGCCGAGCGGCGAGCGTTTAAAATACTCAGTTTCGCTCAAGTACCATGACGACCGATTTGACTTCGGCACGACTTTAGGTCGCTTAATTTCTGCCTAGCGGGCTAGGAATTTACACAGACAAGCCTTGGGAATCCAGCTTTAAAGGGAGGCCTCTTCCAAGCCTCTCGGAGCTTGTGAGGCCGAACGGCGAGCGTCAAAGCACTCGGTTTCGCTCCAGTAGTAGGCTTTTATTGACTAAATTGTAGCATGACGACCTAAGTGACTTTGGCAGGACTTTTTAGCGCTTACTTTTGAGCTAGTGGGCTAAGATTTGAAACAAACGATCGGTGGGAATCCAGCTTTCAGGGGAGTCCTCCCCCGAGTCTCTGGACGGCTGTGGGGGCGAACGCCGAGCGTCAAAGCACTCGGTTTCGCTCCAGTAGTAGGCCTTTATTGACTAAATTGTAGCATGACAACCTATGTGACTTTGGGAGGACTTTTTAGCGCTTACGTTTGACCTAGTGCGCTAAGATTTGAAACAAACGATCGGTGGGAATCCAGCTTTCAGGGGAGTCCTCCCCCGAGTCTCTGGAAGGCTGTGGGGCCGAGCGGCGAGCGTTAAAGCACTCAGTTTCGCTCAAGTAGTAGGCTTTTATTGACTAAATTGTAACATGACGACCTATGTGACTTTGGCAGGACTTTTTAGCGCTTACTTTTGAGCTAGTGGGCTAAGATTTGAAACAAACGATTGGTGGGAATCCAGCTTTCAGGGGAGGCCTCCCCCGAGTCTCTGGAAGGCTGTGGGGCTAACGGCGAGCGTCAAAGCATTCGGTTTCGCTCCAGTAGTAGGCCTTTATTGACTAAATTGTAACATGACAACCTATGTGGCTTTGGGAGGACTTTTTAGCGCTTACTTTTTACCTAGTGCGCTAAGATTTGAAACAAACGATCGGTGGGAATCCAGCTTTCTGGGGAGTCCTCCCCCGAGTCTCTGGAAGGCTGTGGGGCCGAGCGGCGAGCGTTAAAGCACTCAGTTTCGGTCCAGTCGGAGGCCTTTATTGACTAAATTGTAACATGACGACCTATGTGATTTTGGCAGGACATTTTAGCGCCTACTTTTCAGCTACTGGGCTAAGATTTGAAACAAACGATCGGTCGGCAGCCAGCTTTCAGGGGAGGCCTCTTCCAAGCCTCTCGGAGGTCGTGGGCCCGAACGGCGAGCGTCAAAGCACTCGGTTTCGCTCCAGTAGTAGGCCTTTATTGACTAAATTGTAACATGACAACCTATGTGACTTTGGGAGGACTTTTCAGCGCTTACTTTTGACCTAGTGCGCTAAGATTTGAAACAAACGATCGGTGGGAATCCAGCTTTCAGGGGAGTCCTCCCCCGAGTCTCTGGAAGGCTGTGGGGCCGAGCGGCGAGCGTTAAAGCACTCAGTTTTGCTCAAGTACCATGACGACCGATTTGACTTCGGCACGACTTTAGGTCGCTTAATTTCTGCCTAGCGGGCTAGGAATTTCCACAGACAAGCCTTGGGAATCCAGCTTTAAAGGGAGGCCTCTTCCAAGCCTCTCGGAGCTTGTGAGGCCGAACGGCGAGCGTCAAAGCACTCGGTTTCTCTCCAGTAGTTGGCCTTTATTGAGTAAATTGTAACATGACGACCTATGTGATTTTGGCAGGACTTTTTAGCGCCTACTTTTCAGCTACTGGGCTAAGATTTAAAATAAACGATCGGTGGGAATCCAGCTTTCAGGGGAGTCCTCCCCCGAGTCTCTGGAAGGCTGTGGGGCCGAGCGGCGAGCGTTTAAAGCACTCTGTTTCGCTCCAGTAGTAGGCCTTTATTGACTAAATTGTAGCATGACAACCTATGTGACTTTGGGAGGACTTTTTAGCGCTTACTTTTGACCTAGTGCGCTAAGATTTGAAACAAACGATCGGTGGGAATCCAGCTTTCAGGGGAGTCCTCCCCCGAGTCTCTGGACGGCTGTGGGGGCGAACGGCGAGCGTTAAAGCACTCAGTTACGCTCAAGTACCATGACGACCGATTTGACTTCGGCACGACTTTAGGTCGCTTAATTTCTGCCTAGCGGGCTAGGAATTTACACAGACAAGCCTTGGGAATCCAGCTTTAAAGGGAGGCCTCTTCCAAGCCTCTCGGAGCTCGTGAGGCCGAACGGCGAGCGTCAAAGCACTCGGTTTCGCTCCAGTAGTAGGCTTTTATTGACTAAATTGTAACATGACGACCTATGTGACTTTGGCAGGACTTTTTAGCGCTTACTTTTGAGCTAGTGGGCTAAGATTTGAAACAAACGATCGGTGGGAATCCAGCTTTCATGGGAGGCCTCCCCCGAGTCTCTGGACGGCTGTGGGGGCGAACGGCGAGCGTCAAAGCGCTCGGTTTCTCTCCAGTAGTTGGCCTTTATTGAGTAAATTGTAACATGACGACCTATGTGATTTTGGCAGGACTTTTTAGCGCCTACTTTTCAGCTACTGGGCTAAGATTTGAAATAAACGATCGGTGGGAATCCAGCTTTCAGGGGAGGCCTCTTCCAAGCCTCTCGGAGGTCGTGGGCCCGAACGGCGAGCGTCAAAGCACTCTGTTTCGCTCCGGTAGTAGGCCTTTATTGACTAAATTGTAACATGACAACCTATGTGATTTTGGCAGGACTTTTTTTGCGCCTACTTTTCAGCGACTGGGCTAAGATTTGAAACAAACGATCGGTGGGAATCCAGCTTTCAGGGGAGGCCTCCCCCGAGTCTCTGGACGGCTGTGGGGCCGAGCGGCGAGCGTTAAAGCACTCAGTTTCGCTCGAGTACCATGACGACCGATTTGACTTCGGCACGACTTTAGTCGCTTAATTTCTGCCTAGCGGGCTAAGAATTCACACAGACAAGCCTTGGGAATCCAGCTTTCAGGGGAGGCCTCTTCCAAGACTCTCGGAGGTCGTGGACCCGAACGGCGAGCGTCAAAGCACTCTGTTTCGCTCCAGTAGTAGGCCTTTATTGAGTAAATTGTTTCATGACGACCTATGTGACTTTGGGAGGACTTTTTAGCGCTTACTTTTGACCTAGTGCGCTAAGATTTGAAACAAACGATCGGTGGTAATCCAGCTTTCAGGGGAGGCCTCCCCCGAGTCTCTGGACAGCTGTGGGGCCGATCGGCGAGCGTTAAAGCACTCAGTTTCGGTCCAGTCGGAGGCCTTTATTGACTAAATTGTAACATGACGACCTATGTGATTTTGGCAGGACTTTTTAGCGCCTATTTTTCAGCTACTGGGCTAAGATTTGAAACAAACGATCGGTGGGAAGCCACCTTTCAGGGGAGGTCTCTTCCAAGACTCTCGGAGGTCGTGGACCCGAACGGCGAGCGTCAAAGCACTCTGTTTCGCTCCAGTAGCAGGCCTTTATTGAGTAAATTGTTTCATGACGACCTATGTGATTTTGGCAGGACTTTTAGCGCCTACTTTTGAGCTAGTGGGCTAAGATTTAAAACAAACGATCGGTGGGAAGCCACCTTTCAGGGAGGCCTCTTCCAAACCTCTCGGAGGTCGTGGGCCCGAACGGCGAGCGTCAAAGCACTCAGTTTCGCTCAAGTACCATGACGACCGATTTGACTTCGGCACGACTTTAGGTCGCTTAATTTCTGCCTCGCGGGCTAGGAATTTACACAGACAAGCCTTGGGAATCCAGCTTTAAAGGGAGGCCTCTTCCAAGCCTCTCGGAGCTTGTGAGGCCGAACGGCGAGCGTCAAAGCACTCTGTTTCGCTCCAGTAGTAGTCTTTTATTGACTAAATTGTAACATGACGACCTATGTGACTTTGGCAGGACGTTTTTAGCGCTTACTTTTGAGCTAGTGGGCTTAGATTTGAAACAAACGATCGGTGGGAATCCATCTTTCAGGGGAGTCCTCCCCCGAGTCTCTGGAAGGCTGTGGGGCCGAGCGGCGAGCATTAAAGCACTCTGTTTCGCTCCAGTAGTAGGCCTTTATTGACTAAATTGTAGCATGACAACCTATGTGACTTTGGGAGGACTTTTTAGCGCTTACTTTTGAGCTAGTGCGCTAAGATTTGAAACAAACGATCGGTGGGAATCCAGCTTTCAGGGGAGTCCTCCCCCGAGTCTCTGGAAAGCTGTGGGGCCGAGCGGGCGAGCGTTAAAGCACTGGGTTTCGCTCAAGTAGTAGGCTTTTATTGACTAAATTGTAACATGACGACCTATGTGACTTTGGCAGGACTTTTTAGCGCTTACTTTTTGAGCTAGTGGGCTAAGATTTGAAACAAACGATTGGTGGGAATCCGGCTTTCAGGGGAGGCCTCCCCCGAGTCTCTGGACGGCTGTGGGGGCGAACGGCGAGCGTTAAAGCACTCAGTTACGCTCAAGTACCATGACGACCGATTTGACTTCGGCACGACTTAGGTCGCTTAATTTCTGCCTAGCGGGCTAGGAATTTACACAGACAAGCCTTGGGAATCCAGCTTTAAAGGGAGGCCTCTTCCAAGCCTCTCGGAGCTCGTGAGGCCGAACGGCGAGCGTCAAAGCACTCGGTTTCGCTCCAGTAGTAGCCTTTTATTGACTAAATTGTAACATGACGACCTATGTGGACTTTGGCAGGACTTTTTAGCGCTTTCTTTTGAAGCTAGTGGGCTAAGATTTGAAACACACGATCGGTGGGAATCCAGCTTTCAGGGGAGGCCTCCCCCGAGTCCTCTGGACGGCTGTGGGGGCGAACGGCGAGCGTCAAAGCGCTCGGTTTCTCTCCAGTAGTTGGCCTTTATTGAGTAAATTGTAACATGACGACCTATGTGATTTTGGCAGGACTTTTTAGCGCCTACTTTTCAGCTACTGGGCTAAGATTTGAAATAAACGATCGGTGGGAATCAGCTTTCAGGGGAGGGCCTCTTCCAAGCCTCTCGGAGGTCGTGGGCCCGAACGGCGAGCGTCAAAGCACTCTGTTTCGCTCCTGTAGTAGGCCTTTATTGACTAAATTGTAACATGACAACCTATGTGATTTTGGCAGGACTTTTTTGCGCCTACTTTTCAGCGACTGGGCTAAGATTTAAAACAAACGATCGGTGGGAATCCAGCTTTCAGGGGAGGCCTCCCCCGAGTCTCTGGACGGCTGTGGGGCCGAGCGGCGAGCGTTAAAGCACTCAGTTTCGCTCGAGTACCATGACGACCGATTTGACTTCGGCACGACTTTAGTCGCTTAATTTCTGCCTAGCGGGCTAGGAATTCACACAGACAAGCCTTGGGAATCCAGCTTTCAGGGGAGGCCTCTTCCAAGACTCTCGGAGGTCGTGGACCCGAACGGCGAGCGTCAAAGCACTCCGTTTCGCTCCAGTAGTAGGCCTTTATTGAGTAAATTGTTTCATGACGACCTATGTGATTTTGGCAGGACTTTTTAGCGCCTACTTTTGAGCTAGTTGGCTAAGATTTAAAACAAACGATCGGTGGGAAGCCACCTTTCAGGGGAAGCCTCTTCCAAGCCTCTCGGAGGTCGTGGGCCCGAACGGCGAGCGTCAAAGCACTCTGTTTCGCTCCAGTATTAGGTCTTTATTGACTAAATTGTAACATGATAACCTATGTGACTTTGGGAGGGACTTTTTAGCGCTTACTTTTGACCTAGTGCGCTAAGATTTGAAACAAACGATCGGTGGTAATCCAGCTTCAGGGGAGGCCTCCCCCGAGTCTCTGGACAGCTGTGGGGCCGATCGGCGAGCGTTAAAGCACTCAGTTTCGGTCCAGTCGCAGGCCTTTATTGACTAAATTGTAACATGACGACCTATGTGATTTTGGCAGGACTTTTTAGCGCCTACTTTTTCAGCTACTGGGCTAAGATTTGAAACAAACGATCGGTGGAAGCCACCTTTCAGGGGAGGTCTCTTCCAGACTCTCGGAGGTCGTGGAGCCGAACGGCGAGCGTCAAAGCACTCTGTTTCGCTCCAGTAGCAGGCCTTTATTGACGTAAATTGTTTCATGACGACCTATGTGATTTTGGCAGGACTTTTAGCGCCTACTTTTGAGCTAGTGGGCTAAGATTTAAACAAACGATCGGTCGGGAAGCCACCTTTCAGGGGAGGCCTCTTCCAAACCTCTCGGAGGTCGTGGGCCCGAACGGCGAGCGTCAAAGCACTCTGTTTCGCTCCAGTATTAGGCCTTTATTGACTAAATTGTAACATGACAACCTATGTGACTTTGGGAGGACTTTTTAGCGCTTACTTTTTACCTAGTGCGCTAAGATTTGAAACAAACGATCGGTGGTAATCCAGCTTTCAGGGGAGGCCTCCCCCGAGTCTCTGGACAGCTGTGGGGCCGAGCGGCGAGCGTTAAAGCACTCAGTTTTGCTCAAGTACCATGACGACCGATTTGACTTCGGCACGACTTTAGGTCGCTTAATTTCTGCCTAGCGGGCTAGGAATTTACACAGACAAGCCTTGGGAATCCAGCTTTAAAGGGAGGCCTCTTCCAAGCCTCTCGGAGCTTGTGAGGCCGAACGGCGAGCGTCAAAGCACTCGGTTTCTCTCCAGTAGTTGGCCTTTATTGAGTAAATTGTAACATGACGACCTATGTGATTTTGGCAGGACTTTTTAGCGCCTACTTTTCAGCTACTGGGCTAAGATTTGAAACAAACGATCGGTGGGAATCCAGCTTTCAGGGGAGTCCTACCCCCGAGTCTCTGGAAGGCTGTGGGGCCGAGCGGCGAGCGTTAAAGCACTCTGTTTCGCTCCAGTAGTAGGCCTTTATTGACTAAATTGTAGCATGACAACCTATGTGACTTTGGGAGGACTTTTTAGCGCTTACTTTTGACCTAGTGCGCTAAGATTTGAATCAAACGATCGGTGGGAATCCAGCTTTCAGGGGAGTCCTCCCCCGAGTCTCTGGACGGCTGTGGGGGCGAACGGCGAGCGTTAAAGCACTCAGTTACGCTCAAGTACCATGACGACCGATTTGACTTCGGCACGACTTTAGGTCGCTTAATTTCTGCCTAGCGGGCTAGGAATTTACACAGACAAGCCTTGGGAATCCAGCTTTAAAGGGAGGCCTCTTCCAAGCCTCTCGGAGGTCGTGGGCCCGAACGGCGAACGTCAAAGCACTCGGTTTCGCTCCAGTAGTAGGCCTTTATTGACTAAATTGTAACATGACAACCTATGTGACTTTGGGAGGACTTTTTAGCGCTTACTTTTGACCTAGTGCGCTACTATTTGAAACAAACGATCGGTGGGAATCCAGCTTTCAGGGGAGTCCTCCCCCGAGTCTCTGGACGGGTTGGGGCCGAGCGGCGAGCGTTAAAGCACTCCGTTTCGGTCCAGTCGGAGGCCTTTATTGACTAAATTGTAACATGACGACCTATGTGATTTTGGCAGGACTTTTTAGCGCCTACTTTTCAGCTATTGGGCTAAGATTTGAAACAAACGATCGGTGGGAAGCCAGCTTTCAGGGAGGCCTCTTCCAAGCCTCTCGGAGCTCGTGAGGCCGAACGGCGAGCGTCAAAGCACTCGGTTTCGCTCCAGTACTAGGCTTTTATTGACTAAATTGTAACATGACGACCTATGTGACTTTGGCAGGACTTTTTAGCGCCTACTTTTGAACTAGTGGGCTAAGATTTGAAACAAACGATCGGTGGGAATCCAGCTTTCAGGGGAGTCCTCCCCCGAGTCTCTGGACGGCTGTGGGGGCGAACGGCGAGCGTCAAAGCACTCGGTTTCGCTCCAGTAGTAGGCCTTTATTGACTAAATTGTAACATGACAACCTATGTGACTTTGGGAGGACTTTTTAGCGCTTACTTTTGACCTAGTGCGCTAAGATTTGAAACAAACGATCGGTGGGAATCCAGCTTTCAGGCGAGTCCTCCCCCGAGTCTCTGGAAGGCTGTGGGGCCGAGCGGCGAGCGTTAAAGCACTCAGTTTCGGTCCAGTCGGAGGCCTTTATTGACTAAATTGTAACATGACGACCTATGTGATTTTGGCAGGACATTTTAGCGCCTACTTTTCAGCTACTGGGCTAAGATTTGAAACAAACGATCGGTCGGCAGCCAGCTTTCAGAGGAGGCCTCTTCCAAGCCTCTCGGAGGTCGTGGGCCCGAACGGCGAGCGTCAAAGCACTCGGTTTCGCTCCAGTAGTAGGCCTTTATTGACTAAATTGTAACATGACAACCTATGTGACTTTGGGAGGACTTTTAAGCGCTTACTTTTGACCTAGTGCGCTAAGATTTGAAACAAACGATCGGTGGGAATCCAGCTTTCAGGGGAGTCCTCCCCCGAGTCTCTGGAAGGCTGTGGGGCCGAGCGGCGAGCGTTAAAGTACTCAGTTTCGCTCAAGTACCATGACGACCGATTTGACTTCGGCACGACTTTAGGTCGCTTAATTTCTGCCTAGCGGGCTAGGAATTTACACAGACAAGCCTTGGGAATCTAGCTTTAAAGGGAGGCCTCTTCCAAGCCTCTCGGAGCTTGTGAGGCCGAACGGCGAGCGTCAAAGCACTCGGTTTCGCTCCAGTAGTAGGCTTTTATTGACTAAATTGTAGCATGACGACCTAAGTGACTTTGGCAGGACTTTTTAGCGCTTACTTTTGAGCTAGTGGGCTAAGATTTGAAACAAACGATCGGTAGGAATCCAGCTTTCAGGGGAGGCCTCCCCCGAGTCTCTGGACGGCTGTGGGGGCGAACGCCGAGCGTCAAAGCACTCGGTTTCGCTCCAGTAGTAGGCCTTTATTGACTAAATTGTAGCATGACAACCTATGTGACTTTGGGAGGACTTTTTAGCGCTTACTTTTGAGCTAGTGGGCTAAGATTTGAAACAAACGATTGGTGGGAATCCAGCTTTCAGGGGAGGCCTCCCCCGAGTCTCTGGACGGCTGTGGGGGCTAACGGCGAGCGTCAAAGCATTCGGTTTCGCTCCAGTAGTAGGCCTTTATTGACTAAATTGTAACATGACAACCTATGTGGCTTTGGGAGGACTTTTTAGCGCTTACTTTTTACCTAGTGCGCTAAGATTTGAAACAAACGATCGGTGGGAATCCAGCTTTCTGGGGAGTCCTCCCCCGAGTCTCTGGAAGGCTGTGGGGCCGAGCGGCGAGCGTTAAAGCACTCAGTTTCGGTCCAGTCGGAGGCCTTTATTGACTAAATTGTAACATGACGACCTTTGTGATTTTGGCAGGACATTTTAGCGCCCTACTTTTCAGCTACTGGGCTAAGATTTGAAACAAACGATCGGTCGGCAGCCAGCTTTCAGGGGAGGCCTCTTCCAAGCCTCTCGGAGGTCGTGGGCCCGAACGGCGAGCGTCAAAGCACTCGGTTTCGCTCCAGTAGTAGGCCTTTATTGACTAAATTGTAACATGACAACCTATGTGACTTTGGGAGGACTTTTCAGCGCTTACTTTTGACCTAGTGCGCTAAGATTTGAAACAAACGATCGGTGGGAATCCAGCTTTCAGGGGAGTCCTCCCCCGAGTCTCTGGAAGGCTGTGGGGCCGAGCGGCGAGCGTTAAAGCACTCAGTTTTGCTCAAGTACCATGACGACCGATTTGACTTCGGCACGACTTTAGGTCGCTTAATTTCTGCCTAGCGGGCTAGGAATTTACACAGACAAGCCTTGGGAATCCAGCTTTAAAGGGAGGCCTCTTCCAAGCCTCTCGGAGCTTGTGAGGCCGAACGGCGAGCGTCAAAGCACTCGGTTTCTCTCCAGTAGTTGGCCTTTATTGAGTAAATTGTAACATGACGACCTATGTGATTTTGGCAGGACTTTTTAGCGCCTACTTTTCAGCTACTGGGCTAAGATTTGAAATAAACGATCGGTGGGAATCCAGCTTTCAGGGGAGTCCTCCCCCGAGTCTCTGGAAGGCTGTGGGGCCGAGCGGCGAGCGTTAAAGCACTCTGTTTCGCTCCAGTAGTAGGCCTTTATTGACTAAATTGTAGCATGACAACCTATGTGACTTTGGGAGGACTTTTTAGCGCTTACTTTTGACCTAGTGCGCTAAGATTTGAATCAAACGATCGGTGGGAATCCAGCTTTCAGGGGAGTCCTCCCCCGAGTCTCTGGACGGCTGTGGGGGCGAACGGCGAGCGTTAAAGCACTCAGTTACGCTCAAGTACCATGACGACCGATTTGACTTCGGCACGACTTTAGGTCGCTTAATTTCTGCCTAGCGGGCTAGGAATTTACACAGACAAGCCTTGGGAATCCAGCTTTAAAGGGAGGCCTCTTCCAAGCCTCTCGGAGGTCGTGGGGCCCGAACGGCGAACGTCAAAGCACTCGGTTTCGCTCCAGTAGTAGGCCTTTATTGACTAAATTGTAACATGACAACCTATGTGACTTTGGGAGGACTTTTTAGCGCTTACTTTTGACCTAGTGCGCTAAGATTTGAAACAAACGATCGGTGGGAATCCAGCTTTCAGGGGAGTCCTCCCCCGAGTCTCTGGACGGCTGTGGGGCCGAACGGCGAGCGTCAAAGCACTCGGTTTCGCTCCAGTAGTAGGCCTTTATTGACTAAATTGTAACATGACAACCTATGTGACTTTGGGAGGACTTTTTAGCGCTTACTTTTGACCTAGTGCGCTAAGATTTGAAACAAACGATCGGTGGGAATCCAGCTTTCAGGGGAGTCCTCCCCCGAGTCTCTGGAAGGCTGTGGGGCCGAGCGGCGAGCGTTTAAAGCACTCAGTTTCGGTCCAGTCGGAGGCCTTTATTGACTAAATTGTAACATGACGACCTATGTGATTTTGGCAGGACATTTTAGCCCCTACTTTTCAGCTACTGGGCTAAGATTTGAAACAAACGATCGGTCGGCAGCCAGCTTTCAGAGGGAGGCCTCTTCCAAGCCTCTCGGAGGTCGTGGGCCCGAACGGCGAGCGTCAAAGCACTCGGTTTCGCTCCAGTAGTAGGCCTTTATTGACTAAATTGTAACATGACAACCTATGTGACTTTGGGAGGACTTTTAAGCGCTTACTTTTGACCTAGTGCGCTAAGATTTGAAACAAACGATCGGTGGGAATCCAGCTTTCAGGGGAGTCCTCCCCCGAGTCTCTGGAAGGCTATGGGGCCGAGCGGCGAGCGTTAAAGCACTCAGTTTCGCTCAAGTACCATGACGACCGATTTGACTTCGGCACGACTTTTAGGTCGCTTAATTTCTGCCTAGCGGGCTGGGAATTTACACAGACAAGCCTTGGGAATCCAGCTTTAAAGGGAGGCCTCTTCCAAGCCTCTCGGAGCTTGTGAGGCCGAACGGCGAGCGTCAAAGCACTCGGTTTCGCTCCAGTAGTAGGCTTTTATTGACTAAATTGTAGCATGACGACCTAAGTGACTTTTGGCAGGACTTTTTAGCGCTTACTTTTGAGCTAGTGGGCTAAGATTTGAAACAAACGATCGGTGGGAATCCAGCTTTCAGGGGAGGCCTCCCCCGAGTCTCTGGACGGCTGTGGGGGCGAACGCCGAGCGTCAAAGCACTCGGTTTCGCTCCAGTAGTAGGCCTTTATTGACTAAATTGTAGCATGACAACCTATGTGACTTTGGGAGGACTTTTTAGCGCTTACTTTTGAGCTAGTGGGCTAAGATTTGAAACAAACGATTGGTGGGAATCCAGCTTTCAGGGGAGGCCTCCCCCGAGTCTCTGGACGGCTGTGGGGGCTAACGGCGAGCGTCAAAGCATTCGGTTTCGCTCCAGTAGTAGGCCTTTATTGACTAAATTGTAACATGACAACCTATGTGGCTTTGGGAGGACTTTTTAGCGCTTACTTTTTACCTAGTGCGCTAAGATTTGAAACAAACGATCGGTGGGAATCCAGCTTTCTGGGGAGTCCTCCCCCGAGTCTCTGGAAGGCTGTGGGGCCGAGCGGCGAGCGTTAAAGCACTCAGTTTCGGTCCAGTCGGAGGCCTTTATTGACTAAATTGTAACATGACGACCTATGTGACTTTGGCAGGACTTTTTAGCGCTTACTTTTCAGCTAGTGGGCTAAGATTTGAAACAAACGATCGGTGGGAATCCAGCTTTCAGGGGAGGCCTCTTCCAAGCCTCTCGGAGGTCGTGGGCCCGAACGGCGAGCGTCAAAGCACTCTGTTTCGCTCCAGTAGTAGGCCTTTATTGACTAAATTGTAACATGACAACCTATGTGATTTTGGCAGGACTTTTTTGCGCCTACTTTTCAGCGACTGGGCTAAGATTTGAAAAAAACGATCGGTGGGAATCCAGCTTTCAGGGGAGGCCTCCCCCGAGTCTCTGGACGGCTGTGGGGCCGAGCGGCGAGCGTTAAAGCACTCAGTTTCGCTCGAGTACCATGACGACCGATTTGACTTCGGCACGACTTTAGTCGCTTAATTTCTGCCTAGCGGGCTAGGAATTCACACAGACAAGCCTTGGGAATCCAGCTTTCAGGG
>NW_026904287.1:0-45551 GCF_024500275.1 Phycodurus eques | reverse complement strand
TCCTCTCGTAGGTCCCTGCACTGTCGAGGTGTTCTAAGATGAAGTGCAGTCCCATGTTGACTGCATCATCCGCAGACCTGTTCGCTTGGTAGGCAAACTGCAGGGGGTCCAGCAGGGGACCTGTTGTCATTTAGACCAGAGATTGCAGGTTTCTTGGGGACTGGGATGTTGGTGAAGCGTTTGAAACAGGATGGTACTTCGCACAGTTCCAGAGATCTATTGAAGATCTGTGTTAAGACTGGAGCGAGCTGGTCGGCGCAGACTTTGAGGCAGGATGGGGACACATGGTCTGGGCCTGCCGCTTTGTTAATCTTTTGTTGTTTGAAGATGCGTCTCACATCCTGTTCATGGATGGTGTGATTAGTCAGAGGTGTGATTGTGGTCGGGGGTGCAGCCGGATGGGTGTGGGGTGTGAAAGTGTCCTTTTCAAATCTGCAGTAGAAGGTATTCAAGTCGTTGGCTAGTGTTCTATTGTTCTCAGCTTGGGGGGGTCGTCGCTTATAATTAGTCAGCGATTGGAATGCATGCCAGACTGATTTAGAGTCGTTAGCACCAAACTATTTTTCCAACTTTGCTGCAGAGTTCCTCTTTGCAATGTTAATTTCTTTAGTCAGCTGGTTTCTAGCTCGATTATACAGGGCCCTGTCCCCGCTCTGATATGCGTCCTTTCTTAGCTTGGCGAAGCTGCCTTCGTTTAGCAGTGAATCACGGCTTGTTGTTGTTGAATGTGCGAAATGACTTTGTTGGCACACACACCTCTTCACAGAAACTCATATAGGATGTGACAGTGTCCATATATTCATCCAGGCTGCCAGCTGAATTTTCAAAGACACTCCAGTCTGTGCAGTCTTAGCAGCTTCGAAGTTCCATCTTTGCTTCATTGGTCCACTTTTTCACTGTTTTCACTGTAGGCTTCGCGCATTTAACTTCTTGCCTGTATGTCGGTATTAAGTGAATTAAGCAGTGATCAGACGAGCCCAGGGCTGCACGAGGTATAGTGCGGTATGCGTTTTTTAGCGTAGTGTAGCAGTGGTCTAAAATTTTATTTTCCCTGGGAGAACAGTCGATGTGCTGCTTATATTTAGGGAGTTCGTGGTTGAGTTTAGCTTTGTTAAAGTCCCCGAGAAAAATGAGGAGTGAGTCCGGGTCTTTTTTTTCAATGTCGTTGACTTGTTCAGGGAGCGTTAGCAGTGCGGCGTTCGTGTTAGCTTGAGGCGGAATGTATACGCCAGCCAGGATGAATGATGCGAACTCACGCGGTGAGTAGAATGGCTTACAGTTCAAAAACAGCGACTCCAAATGCGGGCTGCAGTGTGTGCTGAGCTCCGTGACGTCCGCACACCATTTTTCATTGATATAGAAGCATATCCCACCGCCCTTTGTTTTCCCCGATGATTCCATGTCGTGGTCTGCTCGATGAATATGGAAGCCGGGAAGCATGACGGCGCCATCGGGTACAGCGTCGCAAAGCCAGTTCTCCGTAAAGCACATGGCGGTGGAACGTCCCAAGTCTTTACTGGTCTTTAACAGAAGATGAAGCTCGTCCATTTTGTTGGGTAGGAAGCGTACATTCGTGAGGTGGATCAACAGGAACGCCAATCTGTGTCCTCTCTTGCGGAGTTTCACCTGGATGCCGGCACACTTCCCTCTGTGGCGCCGCCTTCGCCTCCATTTCACCGAAAACCGCGGACGCCGCTCCGGTAAGTAACTTGGGGAAAAAAACTGAGCGGATTTGAGAAAGTTGGTGAAAGAAAGTCCGGAGTAGCCTCCTTGATGGTTAGCAAGTCACCCCTTGTGTAAGTGAGTCGTGTCATGTCTCCAAAGACGAACGAAAAACGAAAACAATACTAGAGAGCGCGTTACCGAGGCGACCACACTGGTAGGCGCCATCTTGGATCCTCGGATCAGTCATATTTCTGCGCTTAATTTGCACCTCGTCTCCTCACCTCACTCCCTCATTGACTATAGAGCCTGGATAACTCAGTTGGTAGAGCATCAGACTCTTAATCAGAGGGTCAAGGATTCAAGTCCCTGTTCAGGCAACATATTTCTTAGTAAATTGTTCCCTAAATTTCACAGGTACTTTTACTCAGACACTTCAAAACAACCACCACATGTTCGTCGATGCACCACACACTCTCACTTTGACCTTGGGTATCTCGGTCAGTAGCATACCAGGCTTTTAATCTGATGTTCTATCTTTCGAGTACCTGTTTCGTCAGTTTTGCGTGCGCTTAATTGGCACCTGGTCTGCTTACCTCACTCCCTCATTAACTATTGAACCTGGATAGCTCAGTCGGTAATGCATCAGACTTTTAATCTGAGGGTCAACGGTTCGAGTTCCCTGTTGAGGCAACATACTCCTTAAATATCACTAAATTTCACACAGGTGCTTTCACTTGAACAGAGAGATATAGAATAGAGAGAGAGGGAGATGATATATATATTTCTATAGGAGGGAGAGGAGAGAAGAGAGACATATAGAGGAGAGGAATTTTGTTTGTTTTGTTTTAACCTAGGAGCACACACATTTGTTCAGGGAAGTTCAGTTGTATTTAAGTTTTCAAATGAATAATTACAGTTGGTCATGATGGTGGTACTGTAATCGGATCTTTTTCGAGGTGGTACTTGGTGTCAAAAAGTTTGAGAATCACTGACCTCTTGAAGAAATCTATTTCGGTCCGATTTTCCTGTTCTATTGGAATATTCTTTTCTTCAAATCAAACAATATAATAATCTTTATTTTTTGCAGCGTATCTTTTGTAGTCTCGAGACGTTTGACTTCAATGCACACATTTTCCCTCGACACAACTTACTCGTTCTAAGAAATGCAGCCATGTCAGAAGTTCCTGTTCTTTTTTCTTCAATGAAGTCATATCTTGCTCATTTCATGACTTTTCTACTTTTTGCAAAGTCACTCCAGCGCTAAAAGGCACGGCTCTCAGCCTTGTTGCAAAAGTGCATTGGGAGCTGTTCAATGGATTTGATACGTTTCAATAGTTCACCAACCATGTCAAAAGCAAACAAACCAATTGTCACTTGTTGGACCTCGGGTGGCGCACCTCTCGCGCTGTCTCTCATCCCAGTAATCAGCACCACCTCGGCTGCGCACCTCTTTCCAATCAGCCTTCGTCATCACCTGCATTGAAGCCTGCCAGATCCAAGACTATTAATGTTCACCTGTGGTACAGCGGCTCGCAACTTACATGTAAGCTACGCCGGTCTTCGCAATATTTCTGACCTCCCTCCGTGTTCTTCCTTGTCCTCAGTGCTCCTTCCGTGTTACCCGCCTTGCTGACCTCTTCCACCACGCCGCCAAGGCATCCACCTGCTCACACCACCGATTGCCGCACGATCCCTGTCTCGACGACCCGCCGGTACGCCTCAAGGATCCACCGTTAAAAAAAAATATATAAAATAAAAAAAATAAAAACAGAATACAATGATTTGCTAATCATGTTCAACCTATATTGACTTGAATACACTACAAAGACAAGATATTTAATGTTGAAACTGATAAACTTGATTTTTTTGAGCAAATAATCATTAACTTAGAATTTTATGGCTGCAACATGTTCCAAAAAAACTGGGACAGGTGGTAAAAAAGAGAGTTAAGGAATGCATCAAACACCTGTTTGGAACATCCCACAGGTGAACAGGCTAATTGGGAACAGGTGGGTGCCATGATTGGGTATAAAAGGAGCTTCCCTGAATTGCTTAGTCCTTCACAAGCAAAGATGGGGCGAGATTCACCTCTTTATGAACAAGTGCGTGAGGAAATAGTCGAACAGTTTAAGAACAATGTTCCTCAACGTACAATTACAAGGAATTTAGGGATTTCGTGATCTACGGTGCATAATATCATCTGAAGCTGTACATCAACCAAGAATGGGAAAGAATTCCACCGACAAAGCTTCAACAATTAGTGTCCTCAGTTCCCAAACGTTTACTGAATGTTGTTAAACGAAAAGGTGATGTAACATAGTGGTAAACATGACCCTGTCCCAACTTTTTGGGAACGTGTTGCAGCCATAAGATTCTAAGTTCATGAATATTTGCAAAAACAATAGTTTATTAGTTTGAACATTAAATGTCTTTGTCGTGTATTCAATTACATATAGATTGAACATGATTTGCAAATCATTGTATTCTGTTTTTATGAATATTTAACACAACGTCCCAACTTCATTGGAATTGGGGTTGTATTTCACAACAGGACAAGAGAAAGCTACGAATGCTGCTACAGAAGTTGTGGTTTCTCTTTAATGGTTGTGGTTTTAAGGACTGCCAAAGGACAGTCCTTATGATGTATTTCGAATGCCAACATTTTGTAATGAGACGAATACAAGAAAATTGTCATTGATGTAGTTCCTGCACTAACGACCTAACCACAAATGCGTCCATGACTATATGTCATTCATTCAAAGTTGAATATATACATGTATATTGAACTGAATGCACAGTGATTTTTCATCACAGACGAGGCAAAGATAAACATAACTTGTAGGCCAATGCAATAAAGCGAAATGGATTAATAAATGGTATTCAAAATGAAGTTTGAAAGAGACATGACGTCTAGTATTCTTGAGGATAAAATATTACTGAGATCATCGTCACCTACTTCAATCTGCAGGTGGACAATATAAAATTTTGAAGTACAAAAAGGGAACAAGGGTGTTTGGTCTCTGTTTTTAAATAAGCTCCGAGGTGTTCGGTTGAAAATCTCTCGTTCTCTAGAAAGTCATCATCCAAGTTAACATCACTGGTATCGATGTCGTCCACCTCCAAATTGTCAAGGTCAATTTTCAGCTCTTCCAGAATCTTCACAAACAGCCATAGCTTTTGGAAGAGTTCATCCAGAGAAGCAAACACCAAGCCCACAACCACAAAACCACACACCCCCTTCCCTCTCTACCTGATCTTTTTCCGACTGTGAGAACTCAGGGATTTTCTCCCGACTCTGTAGTGGGACAGTTTTGGGTGCGAAAGGCATGATTGCAGACTCTGCTGCAACCTCAGGGGCTGCTGACACGATGGGAGACTCTTCACATTACTCTGTCTGCAGAATGAGAAATTATGTTTCAAAAAACATTTGCTCAAGATGAAATGAAAACTCCGACAAGAAAGGTGTCCTCGAGTGGGTGGATAACCCCTACAAACACCAAGAGCAGGAGACTGGAACATCTCTTGGGCCTGGTTTTCTTGAGCCTCCTCTAGAATATTTCTGTCTTCATTGAGCTGAAGGAAAACATGAGCGTTGCTTAAAACACAACAACACGTTTCAAAATTAGGTACTTCGAGATGCACTTTTGTTGTAGTACTTACTGTGAGCAAGGGATCATCTTTGGCAGGCTTGGTGGCGCCTGAGCAACTTCCTCTGAGGTAAACCTCAGCTGCAGATGCCTTTAAGACCAGGAAAAAGGTTTTCATACTCGGTGGGGTCTGCCCAGGATGCAGAGGCCTACAGCGCAAAGAAATTGTGTTTGAAAAAACGATACAGTGGTGCCTTGAGATATGTCGGGTGGGCGGCCAGGCCACACACATAAGCAATGGTACAAAAAGGTTGTAATTGGCATATGTGGCTGGGTTAATATGATTGAGCTTAGCCCCAGTTTCAATTCCTGGTTCAACCACCAGAGGTCGACAAACCAAATTAGATCGTAAGGAAAGAGTCGCCAGGTCAAGCATAAGTCTTCTTACGAATATCAATACTATTAAACCCCTTGTCATAAGTAAACAAACACATACTGAGGTCAACTGCTTATATAATCAATTGCTTGATTTTATATCCTTGAGATAATTTTGATGATTCTCTGTGATGTTATAATTTAGATGTTCTTTTGGAAATCAGTGATAAAAAGTACATCAAGCCTAATAAGGCTGTTATATATTATTTTGATTTTTGTATTACTAATGTACAATGCTTTGGAACAGCTTTTATGCAAAGATTATAACCTGTGCAAGGTTGTCTCTCTCAGGCAACGGAGCACACGAATGCTCTACGAAGTAAGCACGGACTTGTTGAAATGCATGAGAGAATTGTATTCACATGAATGTATAAATATTAACTCATAAACATGTATTGCAGAATGCTTAAAGAGATTAATAAGAAGTGATGAAGTGTATTGATTGTGTTCAAGACATATGAAATATGCTTGTCATTGAATGGATGTATTATGTGTGTAGTCAAAAGTATTTACTGAGAACCTATTTTGGGTGAGCAAAAGGGGGAAATGGGTACTTTCCACTAGGATCATGTCAGGACACTGGATGAGTAATGGAGAGATAGGTGCTTTCCACTTAGGTCAAGTCAGGACACTGAATGAGTAAGGGAAAAATAGGTACTTTCCACTCAAGTCAAAAAGTTAGGACGCTGAAGGCGGGAACAGAGGTTATAAAAATCCCTCACACGGACAAACGGGGCTCCTGACTCTCTCGAGATAGGGAGACACACGTTCTTTTTTCCCCTCGCAATGCTCAGGGACAAGCTGGCAGGAGGACTTCATTTTTGAATCTCCTTCTCATTTAATTGGGTAAGACAAAAAAGTGTATTATAATAAGGTAACTAGTAGAACCTCTATTGACGTTGCGCGGAATGAGGGAAAAAGGGCTAGTCAGCTGTTCAGGTGTTCTGATGTCCAAATTATCTTATTATTAATTGGCGTTGCGGCTCCGTAGGACTTGATCACTCCTTAAAAGCTCACTCAAAAAGGTAAATACTTATTTTGTGATTTATTACTTTTGAACAACTTCTATTTCTTTCCATTTTTATTATTCTTATTATTGTTCATTATATATCGCAAACCCATACTGTCATATTATCAATCTAACCTTGTGTAATCACTGAAATAAATACCTTGCTTTAATTCTATTCTATCTTTGTCATTCTTATAAATGAGAATTAATCTCGACCTTACCACTCAACCTCTTATAAAGTGATTGAACTTCGACGAGACCCCTACCACCGGGTCCTATGACTATTCCTAAAAACAGAGTAACTCATCCAAAATCGCCTTCGGCTCGATACCAACACCAATCCGTACGGTCCTGACAAGGACTGTTAAATTTACTAGGTCTTTAACAAATGCCAACGATTTATAAGGGATGGAGCTGCCGTAAAAACGGAGTACTCATTTTAATTATCCTTTCACTCGGTGCGGTTACTCATCAAGGGGTGATTAGTGAGGGCAGACCGGATTGGCTCCGTAAAACTAAAGGCAGTGAGCGCACCTAGGCGAATTCATCTCGACACCGGCTTAACAGCTCCTCGTCCCCTCGCGCTCACGGCGTTGGTGCCGGCCGGGGGAGGAAATAAGGGGGGAGCTCGACCCTTTAAACGGAGAGCCGGTCAGGACATTTCTCCCGATTAGTCCTGCGGGTAAGCGAAATCTGATAGATACGATTGACCCGGCTTACAATTTTTTGGAGATACGGCTGGTATTTTTCTTTGAGATACGAGCGCTGCACAGTGGCAATGAACTCAACTCATTTCACAATAAGCGGCATATGGCAAATAGTGAACAATTCATCAAAAAGAGGCTTCAAGTTTATTAATGCCACTCCCAGTTAAAGTTAAATGTCAAACTAAACTTGAATCAAAGAGTATTTGAAACAACCAAACTACTTGCCTAAAGAAATGCCATTGATATGCCAACAGTTAGCATCGATAGGTGGAGTTTTAGAACCTGTTAAGTGAAGGATATTTGATCACAAGTAGTGGAGCAACAAATGTAGACTTATTGGCATATATTCTTTGTCCTCTATAAAAATGACTAATCTTACAGCATTTTAGTCAGAGTAGTTATGTAATTTATCTTCGTTTGCGTCTGCATGACTCTATTGTACAAGTGAGGCACCAAAATAAAAATTATTTGCCGAAACTTAAAATGAATAACCCAAGGCCGAAAAGCAGAACACAGAAATAAATTAATATGCCCTCTTAAAATTATGTTAAGATCATCACTGAAAGACAATTACTGCAGTATATTATGTAATAGGATAAAAATAATTCTGCATGCTCTTCAATTGCACAGCATAATCATTACTCTAGAATCGCACTCGTTAATAATGAAAGATCAATAGAAATCAAAAGATCACTATTTGTTATTTTAACACATTTATTGCATCAACCTTGTCATGGCGGACACAGTTGCAGCCGTTTGTCTTCTCTTGCATGCTATTTTGGGATAGGTATATTTGCACTTTTAAACTGAAAGGCCGCTTTTCTCAGGTGACATAATAATTCATTTCTAGTTTTCACTTGCGGTCCTGTGAGGCTGTGTATTATTTTCTCTCTAGACACTTATTAATTTGTCTCCTATTTTGCTCTTCAAAGTTGGTTACTGACCGCGATAGCGCGGTTGCAGCCAGACATATGTGACAAGTGTACTGTATCACCCAATCGCTTATTTTGGTGTTTTGGACTTAATGTCACGATAGCTTAGCAATTAGCATGTGTTCTATGTCTTTCTCCTGTGAATTATTCCTCATTTGCCCTTCCCTTGTCAGAAGTGTAGTTTATTTGCTGGCATGGAGGCGATGATTAGTGACGTATGCCGAGTTGACACCGGACGTGAAGCGTACGTTCACCTCCGCGGCTCAGCAACGTATTATTTATCACGTGTTATTATATGAGTTGTGTTAGCTGTAGCTTGTAGGTAGCTGGGGCAGCACGAAATAGTGTGCAACAAGCATTCCCCCATTATACCCAAACAGCGGAAAGCAGGGAGGTCGGGTGACTGTTCAGTGTGGAGGCACCTTCTTTCGGGCCAAAACCTAACATGCACTTCTGGACCATTTGAGCGCCAAAAATGTTCAGTGGCTGAAAATGCGGTGCATCATTATATAATACTAACTCCTTGTGGCCAAAGCGGGCACACCAGAAGAAGCAGCACTATGAATCGAAGTATGAATTCATGATGGTCTAAATGTTTGTTCAATGGTATTACTCTGTTTGATTAAGAACCGTATTATAGAGTACTATTTTCCTTTTTTTAAACAAAAAATACATTTGTTTTACATAATTTTACCAGATACAAGTTAAACCCAATGAAATCAGACATCGTAAATGCACGAAGTGAAACTTAGGGTCAAATTATATATTACAGCAATATACTTCCAAATGAACAGTCAAACCATAGTGCTCATCTTTTGGTTGACCTTGGCCAAGTTTTCCAAGAGTCTGACCACACGGGACACCTGGCTGGGCAGGTAAGTGCGAGCCAAGAAAGCAGCTTCAGGTAGGCGGTTGGTTCTTATCAAAAGCTCCAAATACTACTGCCGTTTCGTTCGCGAACATTTCGTTCAGAAGAATGAATCTTTTTAGTGAATGAACTGAACCGAATCAGTTTATGAAATGATTCGTTCTTTTATCTTGGCCGCCACCCGGCAAGCGAGTCGGATGGTGAACTGCTGTCACTCACTTGTGAATCTTCGGCGAATGACCAATAAGCAGCCAGCGTCAGGCAGCAGCGTGCAGGCGCAGGAGGGACTGAATTTAACTGAATGTACTGAAGTGCACTCAATGTACTGATGAATTGAACGTCAACTGAATGTACGATTTGCCACGAGTGATTCGTTCGTTGAACTTCTTCATTCGCGATCAGCTAATGTCTGAATCAGACTACAAGAGAAATTTGGTCTTTCCCGGTAGCAATATGTTAGACTGCTGCCATTAAATCTTGCCGTATCTCAGTGGCAACAGTACACGACATGAATTCTGTATCTTGTCAAATCAAACACAGTCAGAGAGGCGGAACCAGAATACGTGACAGCGGTCAACGCGACCGGATACGTTCATTACCATGGCAACGACAACAACTATGCGCCACGCTAATGTATTGTGTGTGTGGGTGGGGGGTACAAAATGAAGAAAAATTGTGGTGGTTGTCACAGGTTCTCAGGAGAGGACATTCATTCAAGGATTGCTTGAGGTGTGTTCACAAACTTTGAATACGGCAACAAAACGATATGTAACCTAGCAAGCTAGCGCTAGTACTAACGGTTGTACGTATGCATGCTGGCGTTCTGTCGAATCATGCTCTAAAGCTTTGTTTAACACTGGTTAGTGCGCGTAAATAAATGTTGACAACGGCAAGCACAAGAGGCGATGTGCCGGTCACAATCCTATTGGTCGACGTCAAGGTGCCCTGTCGGAGAGTTGATGTTGATATGTCACACGACACGGAAGATATCCCAAAAAAACTTTTAATTTTGGAGTTGTAGGGCGACCGTAGGGCCAAATCGTTGGTCGTGGATTATTTCACACAACAAGAAGTTTTGTCGTTCCCAACAAAATATGTTGGGCCCGTTCTGGGAAATCAGCTGCTATAGCTCATTGAGCCAATATCGGGGTTAAAATCATGTAGTCTGATGTAGGCATAAGAAGCAATGTACTAGTACGTATGCAGTGATTCATGCGGGAAGTTCACTGCGAAATAGTACGACGAGTGATTGGTTTGCTCAAGGAACAACGTACTACGCGGTGAATATACTCATTAGTGATTTTAATAGCTTTCACTGTGGCAGCCGGTTCTTCAAGCTAATGGCTAATGTTGAGTCAGTCAAGCACATGAAAACAAGCACACACACGGTGCGTGGGTTGGAGGGTGTCTCCATAATCTTAACAGACTACACATAAAGTCGTGAGAGAGACAGGAGACCGACATTGGAGTTAGATTCGCCAGTGCAAGGTAAACTGATGGGCACTGTTTGCAAAAAGTCTGTAAGGTACAGTGGCAACACCATGAATCTATATAAACACATGAAAACACAGACCTCCGGAAACCGGGAGAGGAGGAGAGAAATCCCCCTGGCCACGCCCGTGGCTCCACTGCCAGACCCCCAATGCAGGGGCAGAGGTCATTGGCGGAAGCTTTTCAGCATGGCAAAGAATATCCAGGTGTGGATAATACTTTACCATTAGTTAATATCCATCCATCCAATTTTTGAGCTGCTTCTCCTCACTAGGGTCGCGTGCTGGAGCCTATCCCAGCTGTCATCGGGCAGGAGGCAGGGTACACCCTGAACTGGTTGCCAGCCAATCACAGCATCAGTTAATATTCATTTTCAAATTTAAACTGTCTTTTAGTCAATTGAACCAACTAAAAAATATCAATTATGCTAAGACCTTAATGTGTGTGTAATACCATGGAATTTACGGTCCATTCAAATCTTATTTAAATGAATACATTTACTGGAATAGAAAAAAAGGCGGCACAGTCGGCGACTGGTTAGAGCGTCTGCCTCACAGTTCTGAGGACCGGGGCCCGCCTGTGTGGAGTTTGCATGTTCTCCCCGTGCCTGCGTGGGTTTTCTCCGGGCACTCCAGCATCCGAAAAACATGCATGGTAGGTTAATTGACGACTCTAAATTGCCCGTAGGTGTGTAGAGCGAATGCTTGTTTGTTTGTCTGTGCCCTGCGATTGGGTGGCAACCAGTTCAGGGTGTACCCCGCCTCCTGCCCAATGATAGCTGGGATAGACGCTTAGTTTTCCCGTTCTTTATCTAGATTGGCAACTGTTTTGACGCACAGCATTGTGGGAATTTGAGTATACAGTCTCTTACGTAGTGCGTCTACGTCATAGGAATGCAAAGCAATTTATATTGCGCATTTCATACACAAAGTAACTCAATGTGCTTTACATGAGTAAAAGCATTTCAAAACAAAGGAACAAAACAGCTTATAAACATTTAAAACAAAGGAAAAAATGAAAATATAACTAAAACTGCGAACAGTGCAAGAAATATCATTTAAAAGAGGAAATGCTCTAAAAAGCATTCAGTTTTTAACGAGACTTAAAGACATGCACACTTGGCATTAGCATTTCATTCATGTATTCAGGACCTAAACCATTTTGTGATTTATAGACCAGTAACAGAACTTTAAAATCTATTCTACATCCGACTGGGAGCCAGTATAAAGACTTTAATATGCTAATGCTAATATGATAATTATGAAGACAAGACACGCAAGCTCGCTCTAACAGCCCGGCTAACCAACGTGCTTACTGAGTGGCCATATTGGGGAGGTTGACGTTCCCATAGTTTAGCTTTTTCTTCAATAATAATAATAATAATAATAATAATAATAATAATAATAATAATATTATTATAATAATAATAATCCATCCATCCATTTTGTACCGCATATCCGGGTCGGGTCGTGGGGGCAGTAGCTTTAGCAGGGACGCCCAGACTTCCCTATCCCCAGCCACTTCATCCAGCTCTTCCGGGGGGATCCCGAGGCGTTCCCAGGCCAGCCGAAGGACGTAGCGTGTCCTGGGTCGTCCCCGGGGTCCCCTCCCAGTGGGAACGTGACCGGAACACCTCACCAGGGAGGTGTCCGGGAGGCATCCAAATCAGATGCCCCAGCCACCTCATCTGGCTCCTCTCAATGCGGAGGAGCAGCAGCTCTACTCTGAGATCCTCCCAGATGACCGAGCTTCTCACCCTATCTCTCAGGGAGAGCCCGGACATCCTGTGGAGGAAACTCATTT
Source organism: Phycodurus eques (assembly GCF_024500275.1). Lineage (NCBI taxonomy): Eukaryota > Metazoa > Chordata > Actinopteri > Syngnathiformes > Syngnathidae > Phycodurus > Phycodurus eques. The sequence continues at coordinate 33,054 of NW_026904287.1, read as the reverse complement.
CGGCCGCTTGGATCCGGGATCTTGTTCTTTCGGTCACGACCCACAGCTCATGACCATAGGTGAGGGTAGGAACGAAGATCGACCGGTAAATTGAGACCTTCGCCTTTCGGCTTAGCTCCTTCTTTACCACAATGAACCGATACAAAGTCTGCATCACTGCAGACGCTGCACCGATCCGCCTGTCGATCTCCCGTTCCATTCTTCCCTCACTCGTGAACAAGACCCCAAGATACTTGAACTCCTCCACTTGGGGCAGGATCTCATCCCCGAACTGGAGAGGGCATGCCACCCTTTTCCGACTGAGGACCATGGTCTCAGATTTGGAGGTGCTGATTCTCATCCCAGCCGCTTCACACTCGGCTGCGAACTGCTCCAGTGAGAGTTGGAGCTCACGGCTTGATGAAGCCAACAGAACCACATCATCAGCAAAAAGCAGAGATGCAATACTGAGGCCACCAAACCGGACCCCCTCTACACCTTGGCTGCGCCTAAAAATTCTGTCCATAAAAGTTACGAACAGAATTCCCTCACCGGGAATGAGTCCGAATTACTGCCGGATATGCGGACCAAACTCTGACTCCGGTCGTACAGGGACCGAACAGCCCGTATCAGGGGGTTCGGTACCCCATAATCCCGAAGCACCCTCCACAGGAGCCTTCTCCAAGTCCACAAAACACATGTAGACTGGTTGAGCAAACGCCCATGCACCCTCGAGGACCCTGCCGAGGGTGTAGAGCTGGTCCACTGTTCCACGGCCAGGACGAAAACCACACTCCTCCTCCTGAATCTGAGATTCGACTTCCCGACGGACCCTCCTCTCCAGCACCCCTGAATCAGAATCAGAATCAGAATCATCTTTATTTGCCAAGTATGTCCAAAACACACAAGGAATTTGTCTCCGGTAGTTGGAGCCGCTCTAGTACAACAAACAGTCAATTTACAGAACACTTTGGGGACATAAAGACATTGACAAAAAACAATTGTGCAAAAAGATGCAGTCCTCTAGCACTTAGAGCAGTTCGAACGACTAATATTGCAATAGTCCGGTGCAATGACCATTGTGCAAAGGGCGCTGAGACTTCAAGGAGTGTATGCGGTTTAAAGTGACGAGTAGTGCGATCATCTGGGACAATGTTGGTTGTGCAAATGTTACAGATACTCCTCGATCAGTGTGCAAATGGAGCAGATGCTACTCTGGCATGAGTGGCCAGTATATGCAAATAGTGCAGCATGGCGAGACAACTACAGTGAGTGCACGAGTAATACATAATTGGCCCCACAGAAATGTGACAACGAACTCAAGTCAAAAAATTGCCAGCTTGTTGTAATGGAATTATAGGTTAGGCGTTTAAGAAGTTGATCGCAAGAGGGAAGAAGCTGTTGGAATGTCTACTAGTTCTAGTTTGCGTTGATCGGTAGCGCCTACCTGAGGGAAGGAGCTGGAAGAGCCGGTGACCGGGGTGCAGACGGTCCGAGAGGATTTTGCACGCCCTTGTCTTAGTTCTGGCAGCGTGCAAGTCCTCAATGGTGGGTAGGGGGGTACCGACAATCCTTTCAGCAGTTTTGATTGTCCGTTGCAGTCGGAGTTTGTCCTTTTTTGTAGCAGCACCAAACCAGACTGTGATGGAAGAACACAGGACCGATTCGATGACCGCTGTGTAGAACTGTCTCAGCAGCTCCGGTGGCAGGCCGTGCTTTCTCAGAAGCCGCAGGAAGTACATCCTGTGCTGGGCCTTTTTGAGGACGGAGTTGATGTTGTTCGCCCACTTCAGGTCCTGAGAGATTGTAATTCCCAGGAACTTGAAGGTCTCGACGGTTGACACAAGGCAGCTGGACAACGTGAGGGGCAGCTGTGGCGAAGGATGCCTCCTGAAGTCCACGATCATCTCTACCGTCTTGAGCGTGTTCAGCTCCAGGTTGTGTCGCCCGCACCACAGCTCCAGCCGCTCCGCTTCCTGTCGATATGCAGACTCGTCACCGTCCTTGATGAGGCCGATGACAGTGGTGTCATCTGCAAACTTCAGGAGCTTGACAGTCGGGTTCGCTGAGGTGCAGTCGTTCGTGTAGAGAGAGAAGAGCAGCGGAGAGAGGACACAACCTTGGGGCGCCCCAGTGCTGATGCTGCGTGTGGATGAGGTGGCCTCCCCCAGCCTGACCTGCTGTGTCCTGCCCATCAGAAAGCTGTAAATCCACTGGCAGATGGCAGGTGAGACGCTGAGCTGGAGAAGCTTGGTTGAAAGGAGTTCAGGGATGATGGTGTTGAACGCTGAGCTGAAGTCCACGAACAGGATCCTCGCGTAGGTCCCTGCACTGTCGAGGTGTTCTAGGATGAAGTGCAGTCCCATGTTGACTGCATCATCCGCAGACCTGTTCGCTTGGTAGGCAAACTGCAGGGGGTCCAGCAGGGGACCTGTGACACTCTTGAGGTGGTCCAGCACGAGACGTTCAAAGGACTTCATGACCACAGATGTCAAAGCGACAGGCCTGTAGTCATTCAGACCAGAGATTGCAGGTTTCTTGGGGACTGGAATGATGGTGGAGCGTTTGAAGCAGGATGGAACTTCGCACATTTCCAAAGATCTGTTAAAGATCTGAGTGAAGACTGGAGCGAGCTGGTCCGCGCAGACTTTGTGGCAGGATGGGGACACATGGCCCGGTCCTGTTGCTTTGTTAATCTTCTGTTGTTTGAAGATGCGTCTCACATCCTGTTCATGGATGGTTAACGCAGAAGTCAGAGGTGTGGTTGTGGTCACGGGTGCGGCCGGGTGGGTGTGTGGAGTGAAACTGTCCTTTTCAAATCTGCAATAGAAGGTATTCAAGTCGTTGGCTAGTGTGCTATTGTTCTCAGCTTGGGGGGATCGTCGCTTGTAATTAGTCAGCGATTGGAATGCACGCCAGACTGATTTCGAGTCGTTCGCGCTAAACTGTTTTTCCAACTTTGCTGCATAGATCCTCTTTGCAATGTTAATTTCTTTAGTAAGCTGGTTTCTAGCTCGATTATACAGGGCCCTGTCCCCGCTCTGATATGCATCTTCCTTAGCTTGGCGAAGCTGCTTAAGTTTAGCAGTGAACCACGGCTTGTTGTTGTTGAATGTCCGAAATTATTTTGTTGGTACACAAACCTCTTCACAGAAACTGATATAGGATGTGACAGTGTCCGTATATTCATCCAGGCTGCCAGCTGAATTTTCAAAGACACTCCAGTCTGTGCAGTCTAAACAGCTTTGAAGTTCCATCTTTGCTTCATTGGTCCACTTTTTGACTGTTTTCACTGTAGGCTTCGCACATTTAAGTTCTTGCTTGTACGTCGGTATTAAGTGAATTAAGCAGTGATCAGACGAGCCCAGGGCTGCACGAGATATAGCACGGTATGCGTTTTTTACCGTAGTGTAGCAGTGGTCTAAAGTATTATTTTCCCTGGTAGGACAGTCGATGTGCTGCTTGTATTTAGGGAGTTCGTGGTTGAGTTTAGCTTTGTTAAAGTCCCCGAGAATAATGAGGGGTGAGTCAGGGTGATTTTTTTCAATTTCGTTGACTTGTTCGGCGAGCGTTAGCAATGCGGCGCTCGTGTTAGCTTGCGGTGTAATATAGACTCCAGCCAGTATAAACGATGCAAACTCACGTGGCGAGTAAAATGGTTTACAGTTCAGAAACAGCGACTCCAAATCTCATCCACCCCTGGGGCCCTGCCACCGAGGAGCTTTTTAACTACCTCGGTGACCTCAAACCCAGAGATAGGAGAGCCCGCCTCAGAGAACCCACACTCTGCTTCCTCATGGGAAGGCGTTTCGGTGGAATTGAGGAGGTCTTCGAAGTATTCTCCCCACCTGACTCACAACGTCCAGAGTCGAGGTCAGCAGCGCCCCATCCCCACTATACACAGTGTTGGTGGTGCACTGCTTTCCTCTCCTGGGACGTCGGATGGTGGACCAGAATTTCCTCGAAGCCGTCCGGAAGTCTTTCTCCATGGCCTCACTGAACTCCTCCCATACCCGAGTTTTTGCTTCAGCGACCACCAGAGCTGCATTCCGCTTGGCCACCCGGTACCCATCAGCTGCCTCAGGAGTCCCACAGGCCAAAAAGGCCCAATAGGACTCCTTCTTCAGCTTGACGGCATCCCTCACCGTTGGTATCCACCAACGGGTTGGGGGATTGCCGCCACGACAGGCACCGACCACCTTACGGCCACAGCTCCGGTCGGCCGCCTCAGCAATGGAAGCGTGGAACATGGTCCATTCGGACTCGATGTACCTCGCCTCCCTCGGAACCTGAGCAAAGTTCTGTCGGAGGTGGGAGTTGAAACTCCTTCTGACAGGGGATTCTGCCAGACGTTCCCAGCAGACCCTCACAATACGTTTGGGCCTGCCACGTCGGACCGGCATCTTCCCCCACCATCGGAGCCAACTCACCACCAGGTGGTAATCAGTTGACAGCTCCGCCCGTCTCTTTACCCGAGTATCCAAGACATGCGGCCGCAAGTCCGATGACACGACCACAAAGTCGATCATCGAACTGCGACCTAGGGTGTCCTGGTGCCAAGTGCACATGTGGACACCCTTATGCTTGAACATGGTGTTCGCTATGGACAATCCGTGACCAGCACAGAAGTCCAATAACAGAACAACGCTCGGGTTCTGATCAGGGGGGCCGTTCCTCCCAATCACACCCTTCCAGGTCTCACTGTCATTGCCCACGTGAGCATTGAAGTCCCCCAACAGAACAATGGAGTCCCCAGTGGGAGCGCTCTCCAGCACCCCCTCCAAGGACTCCAAAAAGGGTGGGTACTCTGAACTGCTGTTTGGTGCACAGGCACAAACAACAGTCAGGATCCGTCCCCCCACCCGAAGGCGGAAGGAGGCTACCCTCTCGTCCACCGGGGTGAACCCCAACGTACAGGCGCCGGGCCGGGGGGCAATAAGTATACCCACATCTGCTCGGCGCCTCTCACCGTGGGCAACTCCAGAGTGGAAGAGAGTCCAACCCCTCTCGAGAGGACTGGTACCAGAGCCCAAGCTGTGTGTGGAGGCGAGTCCGACTATATCTAGTCGGAACTTCTCGACCTCACACACCAGCTCGGGCTCCTTCCCTGCCAGAGAGGTGACATTCCACGTCCCTAGAGCCAGCTTCTCTAGCCGGGGATCGGATCACCAAGGTCCCCGCCTTCGGCCACCGCCCAGCTCACACTGCACCCGACCCCTATGGCCCCTCCCGCAGGTGGCGAGCCCATAGGAAGGGGGACCCACGTTACCCTTTCGGGTGTGCCCGGCCGGGCCCCATGGGTGCGGGCCCGGCCACCAGGCGCACGCCTTCGAGCCCCACCACCAGGCCTGGCTCCAGTGGGGGGCCCCGGTGACCCGCGTCCAGGCAAGGGAAAACAAAGTCCATTGTTTGTCGTCATCATTCGGGGTCTTTGAGCCGTGCTTTGTCTGGTCCCTCACCTAGGACCTGTTTGTCATGGGTGACCCTGCCAGGGGCATAAAGCCCCAGACAACTTAGCTCCTCGGATCACTGGGACACACAAAACCCTCCACCACGACAAGGTGATGGCTCAAGGAGGGGAATAATAATAATAATAATAATAATAATAATAACAGATTAAACTTATTGCACTTTTCAAGACACTCAAAGACGGTTTACACTGATTAGATAATAACATTAAGGTGGGTAAACAGGAAGCACAGGTGCTGGTGTCATAGATAGGTAGGTCATAATTTAGCCTTTTTGTTTTTGTAAATAAATAATCTCCCCGCCTTTCCTAGTCTACAATACATGACAACAACAACGCATAGTCCTTCGGTGAATGTGTTGAGTGAACGTGAGTCTCGAGGATGGAACGTTAACTGAATAAGAAAGCACTGAATGCCTATGTGAAAAAGAACTGAACGTGAATGAATGTTTTTGATGAACAGTTTTGAATGATTCAGCACACTCAAATACTCATCACTGTCAGTAACATAGTACCATGCTTCATTACCACACAACTACATCACTATTGAAAACACTGTCTTCTTTTTCGTTAACCAATGATCAGGGGAGAGCGAGAACGCAGTCCCCCACTACCAGAAATTATGCAGTCGAGATTTCCACATTTGGGTAATTCACAGGGGTCAGCACAACCGGAGTGCAATGGCTGAGCCTCACCCTGGGTGAACCACCTTCCTGATCATGGTGTCTTCCCTGCCAGGTAATTATGAGTTATACTCGGCGTGAGCACGCAAGTCATTCACGCTATGTCAAGCGACGGTGTCATCATGAGCACGTGAACAACCATACACACAACAGGCAAGCCGGAGCATACTCTTGATGAAATGCTACTGTGTGCTAATACATGAAAAAATATGCTTCATATTTGAGAATTTCAGTTTAAATTGAGACAGTAAATTGATACCCATAATGCACAGCGGCATCGAGACACGATAAAATAACTTGAAAGTGGGGTCATTCACACCCAGAAACAAAAACCACCCATTCGGGTTTAAGAGAGACCAATGATTTGACTAATTATAGAAAATCGAATGTAAACATAACTAGAAGTAGTTCTTGACGAAATAATGCATTCGTCTAGTCGAACGCCAGACACTAAAAAGACCAAATAACTCATGATTTTCTTCGGTTGTTTCAGACTTAATACCCGGCTAAAGGATATGCGTTAATGTCCGCATTCTGTTGGAACGACGTGGACCACGTGACCAAGGAACACACGCATCTGACAACATTCTTTTAATATAAACATTGACAAACAACAAAGTTGACATTCGTTTCATAATTGTTGTTTGGCATGTCCATATGTGACTCATCTGCGATGATCATGTCGATATGACCTGGTATTGCAGTACCTCCAAGAACGGTGGACAAGATTGTCCAAATAATCATAAACTCAACCAAATACACCAATCAATCAGGTGACATGAAATGTGTCACGTTCCCACAATGCAGTGCGTTAAAACGGTTGACAATCTTGATAAAGAACAGCAAAGCAGAGCATTTATACACGTTTACAATGTCTTTTTGCGTGACAGGATGAGAATATTGGACTATGTCAAATGTAGGTGGATTTTTTTTATTTGTGTTAAAAAAAAAAAAGTCACATTTTTTAATTTAAGACTGTCTGTTAAAATGGCATGGCGGACAATGACATAGTCCGCTTCGCTGTGGCCAAAGCAGTTCACTCTTGTTTCTTTTCAAATCGTATAAATCTTTCGACTTTTACTAAAGTTTTCCGTGGGGAGGAACAACAAGAGTCTAACAACCACAGGGCAACAATTGTCAGCTTGTGAAGAAAAACGTTTTTAAGGAATTTAATTGTCCTACTAACACATATTTACACATGCTATGGGCAATTTAGAGTTATCATTTAACCTACCATGCATGTTTTTGGGATGTGGGAGTAAACTGGAGTGCTGGGAGAAAACCCACACAGGCACGGGGAGAACATGCCAACTCCACACAGGCCATGCCAACATCAGAATCAGAATCATCTTTATTTGCCAAGTATGTCCAAAACACACAAGGAATTTGTCTCCGGTAGTTGGAGCCGCTCTTGTACAACAGACAGTCAATTTACAGAACACTTTGGGGACATAAAGACATTGACAAAAAACAATTGTGCAAAAAGATGCAGAGTCCTCTAGCACTTAGAGCAGTTCGAACGACTAATATTGCAATAGTCCGGTGCAATGACCATTGTGCAAAGGGCGCTGAGACTTCAAGGAGTGTATGCAGTTTAAAGTGACGAGTAGTGCGATCATCTGGGACAATGTTGGTTGTGCAAATGTTACAGATACTCCTCAATCAGTGTGCCAATGGAGCAGATGCTACTCTGGCATGAGTGGCCAGTATATGCAAATAGTGCAGCATGGCGAGACAACTACAGTGAGTGCACGAGTAATACATAATTGGCCCCACAGAAATGTGACAACAAACTCAAGTCAAAAAATTGCCAGCTTATTCACTCTCCATTGCTCTTACCCTGCTTTTGGCTATCATACGATCCAATGCTTCATACCTTTTGGTCCGACTGAAGGTCAGCAATGCATGAACAAGAGTAACTGTATTCCCCAAAAGTGACAAAAACAAAGGGCGTTTTAAACACACACCTACTACGAGCCACTGTGAGCTAATCTGGGACACATTATGCGGTGGCAACGAAATTAGCGCTTTAACCAAAATACCAATGGTAGCCTCGACAACAAGTTCCTAGATCACTGGTATAGTAAACCAGTAACTAAATGAGCATGTAAATATAATGTGCAATTCAAGCCTCATCGATTTTTATTTCTGCTGCATCCTCAGCCTTTGCTGCATTTGCATCTTTGCGCAAACTCACAACTGGGGTTTAGCATTAGTTTTATTGTTGTTATGGTTGTGTTATCGTTACGGTATTTATTTTTATTTTCTGATTCTATTGTGATTTCACTTCAATACTTATTCGGCTAATCCGGGACTCTGGGTATCGAATTTCGTGCAATATCGTGTAAATGTGTGTTAGTAAGACAATTAAATTCCTTGAAACCTTGGCTTTTCTTAACAAGCTGACAATGCACTTTTGCCCACTCTGTGGTTGTTAGGTCGTTTACCAAAATGGTAACTCTAACCTGGAAAGCAAGGCCTCATAGCTCAGTGACTTGAGCACTGGTATAAACCAGGGGTCGTGAGTTCAATTGTCACTGAGACCTGAAGTCTCGTTTCACAGTTGTTATACATGACGCTAGCCAAGGTCGGAACCCAGCATCCTGTATAGTTGTTTTGAGCGTGTCAAAAGCCCTGATGTACACATTTATCCCTTGCTAACATACCATTAGCACTACGGTTAACAAGCTGATCACAGACATTTTCAAGCTTTGCTCCTCCGCATTCATTTTGTAATATAAGGTGTTAGTTCATGAGGTAAAGTTTTAACAGAAAGCCTCATAGCTCAGGGCTGGTCTTGTAAACCAGGGGTCGTGAGTTCAATTCTCACTGAGGCCTATCACCCAGATACAGATTTAATGTTTGTGCTCACCATTCTTGAGTTGTGGTTTCTTTGTATTCTGATGGATATTTATTGAGAATTCAGTTGAATGCAACCCTATGGGGGGCACAAGCCGGTGCAAACTGTAGGCTGGTCCCAAACCTGGATAAATGCAGAGGGTTGCGTCAGGAAGGGCATCCGGTTTAAAACTTTGCCAAACAAATATGAGCGTGGATCAAAATAATTTTCCATTTCTGAACCGCTTATCCTCACAAGGGTCGTGGGAGCGCTGGAGCCTATCCCAGCTATCATCGGGGAGGAGGCGGGATACACCCTGAACTGGTTGCCAGTGAATCACAGGGCACATATAAACAAACAACCATTGGCACCCACATTAACACCTACGGGCAATTTAGAGTCTTCAATGAACCTACCATCCATGTTTTTGGGATGTGGTAGGAAACCGGAGTGCCCTGAGAAAACCCACTCAGGCACGGGGAGAACATGCAAACTCCACACAGGCATGGCCGGGGAATGAACCTCGGTCCTCAGAACTGAGGCAGATGCTCTAACCAGTCGGCCACCATGCCGCCCATTTTCCATCTCCTCCAATCAAATGTCGTTGGATTTTCATAAAAGAAATGCTGTTTTACCTTGAAAGCTAAAATGGTAACATGACCCTACATAACACTTGCCCCGCTTTTGTTAACCCATGTACCAAAATACTAACACTAATCAGTAATGCAAGGCCTCATAGCTCAGTGGTTAGAGCACTGGTCTCGTAAACCAGGGGTCGTGAGTTCAAATCTTACTGGGGCCTGTTTGTAAGCTAAACAGCTGCTTTGTGTACTAGTACAGACAAAGGCTACACTCTGCACCTTGTCATTGGAACAGCCACCTTCTTCTCCTCAGTCTATGCTCACAATCTCTGTACAATAAATTACCATCTTGGTCCTACTGAAAGTCAAGCCATGTTTTAACATACACCTAAATTATTAAAACACTCAAAGAACTCGTAGCTCAGGGGCTACATCACTGGTCTTGTAAACCAGAGGTCCTGATTTCAAGCCTCACTGTGGCCCACCACCCAAATATAGATTATATGTTTACGCGAACCATTCTTGAATTGGTAACCTATATAGTGTGTTTTTTTTTTTTTTTGCTTAACATACTAAGGCATGATTGCTGGAAAGAACACTGGTCTTGTAAATCAAAAGTGCAAAGAAAAGTGCAACGTTGACCTTCAAACCCAAGATGGTTCACTGGCCTCACCGAGGCACCATGAAAACCGGCCACCCGAAGGAGGCCCCAGGGGCCCTTAAAGTGACTAGTAGTGCGATAATCTGGAACAATGTTGATTGTGCAAATGTTGCAGATACTCCTCAGTCAGTGTGCAAATGGGGCAGATGCTACTCTGGCATGAGTGGCCAGTATTGGTCAACAACAGATATGCAAATAGTGCAGCGTGGCGAGACTACTACAGTGAGTGCACAAGTAATCCCATAGAAATGTGACAACAAACTCAAGACAAAAATTGCCAGCAAGAGGGAAGAACCTGTTGGAATGTCTGCTAGTTCTAGTTTGCAGTTTGGATTGATCGGTAGCGCCTACCTGAGGGAAGGAGCTGGAAGAGCTGGTGACCGGGATGTGGAGGGTCCAAGAGGATTTTGCACGTGCTTGTCTTAGTTCTGGCAGCGTGCAAGTCCTCAAGGGTGGGTAGGGGGGTACTGACAATCTTTTCAGAAGTTTTGATTGTCCGTTGCAGTCGGAGTTTGTCCTTTTTTGTCGCAGCACCAAACCAGACTGTGATGGAAGAACACAGGACTGATTCAATGACTGCTGTGTAGAACTGTCTCAACAGCTCCGGTAGGCCGTGCTTCCTCAGAAGCCGCAGGAAGTTCATCCTCTGCTGGCCCTTTTTAGGATGGAGTTGATGTTTATCGCCCACTTCAGGTCCTGAGAGACTGTAATTCCCAGGAAATTGAAGGTCTCGACGGTTGACACAAGGCAGCTGGAAAGCGTGAGGGGCAGCTGTGGCGAAGGATGCCTCCGGAAGTCCACGATCATCTCTACAGTCTTGAGCGTTTTCAGCTCCAGTACACACATATAGTATTCATCAATCTGATACGAGAAGAAAGACCTACACTGTAACTGTACAGTTTTTCCACCAGAGTGTGCTTGAGCGTGTTCAGCTCCAGGTTGTGTCGGCCGCACCGCAGCTCCAGCCGCTCCACTTCCTGTCGATATGCAGACTCGTCACCATCTTTGATGAGGCCGATGACAGTGGTGTCATCTGCTAACTTCAGGAGTTTGACAGCCGGGTGCGTTGAGGTGCAGTCGTTTGTGAAGAGAGAGAAGAGCAGCGGAGAGAGGACACAACCTTGGGGTGCCCCGGTGCTGATGCTGCGCTGGATGAGATCAGCCTCACCTGCTGTGTCCTGCCAGCCAGAAAGCTGTAAATCCACTGGTAGATGGCAGGCGAGAGACTGAGCTGGAGAAGCTTGGAGGAAAGGAGTTCAGGGATGATGGTGTTGAACGCAGAGCTGAAGTCCACGAACAGGATCCTCGTGTAGGTCCCCGTGCTGTCGAGGTGTTCTAGGATGAAGTGCAGTCCCATGTTGACTGCATCATCCGCAGACCTGTTTGCTTGGTAGGCAAACTGCAGGGGGTCCAGCATGGGACCTGTGACGCTCTTGAGGTGGTCCAGCGCGAGGCGTTAAAAGGACTTCATGACCACATATGTCAAGTCGACAGTCATTAAGACCCGAGATTGTAGGTTTCTTGGGGACTGGGATGCTGGTGAAGCGTTTGAAACAGGATGGTACTTCGCACAGTTCCAGAGATCAATTAAAGATCTGTATGAAGACTGGAGCGAGCTGGTCCGTGCAGACTTTGAGGCAGGATGGGGACACAAGGTCTGGGCCTGCCGCTTTGTTAATCTTTTGTTGTTTGAAGATGCGTCTCATATCCTGTTCTTGGATGGTCAACGCACAAGTCAGAGGTGTGATCGTGGTCGGTGGTGCGGCTGTGTGGGTGTGGGGTGTGAAAGTGTCCTTTTCAAATCTGCAGTAGAAGGTATTCAAGTTGCTGGCTAGTGTGCTATTGTTGTCAGCTTGGGGGTGATCGTCGCTTGTAATTGGTTAGCGATTGGAATGCATGCCAGACTGATTTAGAGTCGTTAGCGCTAAACTGTTTTTCTAACTTTGCTGCATAGTTTCTCTTTGGAATGGTAATTTATTTAGTAAGCTGGTTTCTAGTGCGATTATACAGGACCCTGTCCCCGCTTCGATATGCGTCTTCCTTAGCTTGGCGAATTTGCTTAAGTTTGGCAGTGAACCACAGCCTGTTGTTATTGAATATGCGAAATGACTTTGTTGGTACACACACATCTTCACAGAAACTGATATATGATGTAACAGTTTCCACATATTCATCAAGGCTGCCAGCTGAATTTTCAAAGACAGTCTGTGCAGTCTTAACAGCTTTGAAGTTCTATCTTTGCTTCATTGGTCCACTTTTTCACTGTCTTCACTGTATGCTTCTTACATTTAAGTTATTTCCTGTATGTTGGTATTAAGTGAATTAAGCAGTGATCAGACGAGCCCAGGTATGGCACGTTATGCGTTATTCAGCGTAGTATAGCAGTGGTCTAAAATGTTATTTTCCCTGGTAGGACAGTTGATGTGCTGCTTGTATTTAGGGTGTGCATGGTTGAGTTTAGCTTTGTTAAAGTCCCCAAGAATAATGAAGGGGGTTTTTCAATTTTTCAATTTCGTTTACTTGTTCACCGAGAATTAGCAGTGCAGCGTTCATGTTAGCTTGAGGCGGAATGTAGCCACCGGCGAGAATGAATGATGCGAACTCACGAGATGAGTAGAATGGCTTGCAGTTCAAAAACAGCGACTCTAAATGCGGGCTGCAGTATGTGCTGAGCTCTGTGACGGCCGTACACCATTTTTCGTTGATATAGAAGCATATCCCGCCGCCTATTGTTTTCCCCAATAACTCCATGACTCGGTCTGCCCGGTGAAGATGGAAGCCGGGAAGCATGACGGCGCCATCAGGGACAGCCACACAAAACCAAGTCTCCGTAAAAAGCACAGGGTGACGGAACGTCCAAAGTCTTTATTTGTCTGTATCAGAAGATGAAGCTCGTCCATTTTGTTGGGTAGGGAGCGTAGATTCGCAAGGTGGATCGTCAAGCTGTGGTGCGGGCGACACAACCTGGAGCTGAACACGCTCAAGACGGTAGAGATGATCGTGGACTTCAGGAGGCATCCTTCGCCACAGCTGCCCCTCACGTTGTCCAGCTGCCTTGTGTCAACCGTCGAGACCTTCAAAGTTCCTGGGAATTACAATCTCTCAGGACCTGAAGTGGGCGAACAACATCAACTCCGTCCTCAAAAAGGCCCAGCAGAGGATGTACTTCCTGCGGCTTCTGAGAAAGCACGGCCTGCCACCGGAGCTGCTGAGACAGTTCTACACAGCGGTCATCGAATCGGTCCTGTGTTCTTCCATCACAGTCTGGTTTGGTGCTGCTACAAAAAAGGACAAACTCCGACTGCAACGGACAATCAAAACTGCTGAAAGGATTGTCGGTACCCCCCTACCCACCATTGAGGACTTGCACGCTGCCAGAACTAAGAAAATCCTGCAAAATCCTCTCGGACCGTCTGCACCCCGGTCACCAGCTCTTCCAGCTCCTTCCCTCAGGTAGGCGCTATCGATCAACGCAAACTAGAACTAGTAGACATTCCAACAGCTTCTTCCCTCTTGCGATCAACTTCTTAAACACCTAACCTATAATTCCATTACAACAAGCTGGCAATTTTTTGACTTGAGTTCGTTGTCACATTTCTGTGGGGCCAATTATGTATTACTCGTGCACTCACTGTAGTTGTCTCGCCATGCTGCACTATTTGCATATACTGGCCACTCATGCCAGAGTAGCATCTGCTCCATTTGCACACTGATTGAGGAGTATCTGTAACATTTGCACAACCAACATTGTCCCAGATGATCGCACTACTCGTCACTTTAAACCGCATACACTCCTTGAAGTCTCAGTGCCCTTTGCACAATGGTCATTGCACCGGACTATTGCAATATTAGTCGTTCGAACTGCTCTAAGTGCTAGAGGAATCTGCATCTTTTTGCACAATTGTTTTTTGTCAATGTCTTTTATGTCCCCAAAGTGTTCTGTAAATTGACTGTTTGTTGTACTAGAGCGGCTCCAACTACCGGAGACAAATTCCTTGTGTGTTTTGGACATACTTGGCAAATAAAGATGATTCTGATTCTGATATATATATATATATATATATATATATATATATATATGTGTGTGTGTGTGTGTGTGTATATATATATATATATATGTATTGTTGTATTAGCTATTGTCATATTAGCCATAGAGTGGAATACATGTTATGGATTATTGTATTAATCATACAATAGAATTTTGATGCTATCAATTTTCATAGTATCCACAGATTTCGTACTCAGTATATCATCGCTTCCACTACTGGTCCGACAGTAACCTTGAAAAATATTTTAGCTGGTGTAATATGTTCGCAGTGTGAGTGGGGGTGGATGAGCTCTCTACAGGAACTTGCACAAGAGGAAGGCAGCGGAATGTTCTAGTGGAACAGGGAAAACAACTAATCCATCAGAGGAAGCGAGGGAGATGTCGGGTCAAGACGAATTGAGACAAGCCAGCTGTGGAGAAGGAACGCCGCCCACCTATTTGTGTTGTAAAATCCCGATATTCAAATCAATGTTCTTGGAATTTCAGGATTGTTGTTCTTGGACTTTCAAAGTGCTGTTTGACCTTGTCAAAATGCTAACACCACTCTCCATTGCTCTTGCCCTGCTTTTGGCTATGCTAAAACCCAAGGCCACATATCTCAGGTGTTAGAGCCCTGGTCTTGTAAACAACGAGTCATGAGTTCAGTTGTCACTGCGGCTTGAGAGCAAGTTGTCTGATAACCAGGAAAAAAATCTTCGACCGTAAATTAACACTGGTCCAACTGAAGGTCAACAATGCATGAACAAGCGTAAGTCTGTTCCCCAAAACAGACAAATGCAAAGTGCTCTTCAAACACACACCTGAACTATTAAAGCAGTTACCATTTAAAAACAAAGAACGGCAATAACTTAAATATCCAGTACACAGGCAGAAACACGTCAGATGGTGTGGCAGGACTCGAGCTCATCCAAACATGACAACAACTTTCCTTTTCCATTTCTTTTTGTTTTTATTTTTGTGCATCTTTTTCCTTCAACCAAACCGGCTTTGTTTCCGCCTGAGGTCTGGAGGAAGACCACTCCCCAAAGACCAGGTGATCTGCGTTCGTGAGTCGACAGTGCAATCCTTACTATGATGTACAACATCAGTCGCTAATAATTTCCTTTTCCCGGCCCCCCCTGTGTGGAGTTTGCAAGTTCTCCCCGTGCCTGGGTGGGTTTTCTCCGGACACTCTGGTTTCCTCCCACATCCCAAAAACATGCGTGGTAGGTTGATTGAAGACTCTAAATTGCCCGGTGAATGTGAGTGCAAATGGTTGTTTGTTTCTATGTGCCCTGCGATTGGCTGGGGACCGGTTCAGGGTGTACCCCGCATCCCGCCCGAAGATAGCTGGGATAGGCTCCAGCAGCCCGCGACCTTAGTGAGGATAAGCGGTAAAGAAAATGGATGGATGGATGGATGGATGGTTAGCCTCTTTGTGTGTTTCCCTCTAGATCCTTTGTATATGTCACAAAAAATACTATAATATTCCACTCTTGGTTGTATTTTGTGTGTTCTGGGTTTAAGTAAGCCTCTGTCATCGAGAACTCAAAATTTCATAAAGTGTGGCAACCTTCAGATTACGAGACTGATAAAAAGGTTTCTCGTAATTTTTCCTACATTTTATACATAAAAAGTGACGTCGTGCCCTTTTCGAGACATTGGTTTGATTTTAACAATGAAACTTAAAATTACGGTAAACCAGAAGTAACGCAAGCGTCGCTTCCAGCTTATTCTTACCTCCTAAATTAATAAAAAAAAAATATTTTTTTATGCATCTGAGTGTCAACATTTTTATTTGACCAATATACGCTAGTTGCAACATCTGTTGTTTGCCTCATAAGGAGAGGAACTTTCTGGCACATTCGACACCACCCCATACTCAGTATAAAGTAGATCGCGCTTCTTTGTTGAGACAGGTACATAATCGCGCCACTCGTGAAAATATCTGGCTCCAACGCGGTGTGACTTCTTGCCAATAAACAAGTCCATTTGGACAACTGTCAGCTTTTGCTTTGCCATTTGAGACAAAGCAGACAGTTCAGCGGACTCATAACTTCACACAGGCTGCTTTCCAAGTAAATTCTCATGCATTCTAGGGTAGAACTCTCCCCTTTACACTAGTTACAGGCAATAGTTTGAATCCCAAAGCTTTGGTTCGACTTTCATACACATTTGCAGTTTTTATCGCTTAAAAATCCTTCCCAACGCCTGCTGTACATTTTTTTAATTTTCACTCATAACTTCACACAGGCTGCTTTCCAAGTAAATTCGTATGCATTCTAGGATAGAACGCTCCCCTTTACACCTGATACAGGCAGTGGTTTGAATCCCAAAACTTTGGTTGGGCTTTTACACACGTTTGCAGTTTTTATCGCTTAAAAATGCTTCCCAGTGCCTGCTGTACACGTTTTTCCTGTTCAGTCATAAATTCACACAGGCTGCTTTCCAAGACAATTCTGGGACTTTCTAGGCTAGCACCCACCCTTTTACACTAGTTACAGGCAGTGGTTTGAATCCCAAAACTTTGGTTGGGCTTTTACACACATTTGCTGTTTTTATCGCTGAAAAATGCTTCCCAGGGCCTGCTGTCCCCATTTTTTCATTTCAGTAATAACTTGACACAGGTTGCTTTCCAAGCCAATTCTGGGGCTTTATCGGCTCGAACTCTCCCTTTACGCTAGTTACAGGCAGTGGTTTGAATCCCAAAACTTTGCTTGGACTTTTACACATATTTGCAGTTTTTATTGCTTAAAAATGATTCCAAGCGCCTGCTGTACACATTTAATTTTTTTAGTGATAACTTCACCAGTTTGGCTTCTAAGCCAATACTGGGACTTTCTATGTTAGAAATTGCCCCCTTACAATAGTTCGACCCCTCCTTGAGCCGTCACCTTATCGTTTTGGACGGGTTTGTGTGTCCCAATGATCCTAGGAGCTAAGTTGTTTGGAGCTTTATGCCCCTGGCAGGGTCACCCATGGCTAACAGGTCCTAGGTGAGGGACCACACAAAACACGACTCCAAAAACCCCAATGACAAATACAATGAATGGATTCAGGTTTCCCTTGCCCGGACGCGGGTCACCGGGGCTACCCTCTGGACCCAGGCCTGGAGGTGGGGCTCAAAGGCGAGCGCCTGATGGCCGGGCCTGCACCCATGGGGCCCGGCTGGGCACAGCCCGAAAGGGTAACGTGGGTCCCCCTTCCCATGGGCTCACCACCTGTGGGAGGGGCCATAGGGGTCGGGTGTCGTGCGAGCTGGGCGATGGCCAAAGGCGGGGACCTTGGCGATCCGATCCACGGCTACAGAAGCTGGCTCTAGGGACGGGGAATGTCACCTCTCTGGAAGGGAAGGAGCCCAAGCTGGTGTGTGAGGTCGAGAAGTTCCTACGAGATATTGTGGACTCGCCTCCATGCACAGCTTGGGCTCTGGTACCAGTCCTCTCGAGAGGGGTTGGACTCTCTTCCACTCTGGAGTTGCCCACGGTGACAGGCGCCAAGCAGGTGTGGGTATACTTATTGCTCCCTGGCTCGGCGCCTGTACGTTGGGGTTCACCCCGGTGGACGAGAGGGTAGCCTCCCTCTGCCTTCGGGTGGGGGGATGGGTCCTGACTGTTGTTTGTGCCTATGCACCAAACAGCAGTTCAGAGTACCCACCCTTTTTGGAGTCCTTGGAGGGGGTGCTGGAGAGCGCTCCTGCTGGGGACGGCCCCCCCGATCAGAACCCGAGCGGTATTCTGTTATTGGACTTCTGTGCTCATCACGGATTGTCCATAACGAACACCACGTTCAAGCATTAGGGTGTCCACATGTGCACTTGGCACCAGGACACCCGAGGTCGCAGTTCTATGATCGACTTTGTGGTTGTGTCATCGGACTTGCGGCCGCATGTCTTGGACACTCGGGTAAGGAGAGGGGCGGAGCTGTCAACTGATCACCACCTGGTGGTGAGTTGGCTCTGATGGTGGGGGAAGATGCCGGTCCAACGTGGCAGGCCCAAACGTATTGTGAGGGTCTGCTGGGAAGGTCTGGCGGAATCCCCTGTCAGAAGGAGTTTCAACTCCCACCTCCGACAGAACTTTGCTCATGTTCCGGGGGAGGCGGGGAACATCGAGTCCGAGTGGACCATGTTCCGCGCCTCCATTGCTGAGGCGGCCGACCGGAGCTGTGGCAGTAAGGTGGTTGGTACCTGTCTTGGCGGAAATCCCTGAACCCGTTGGTGGACACCAACGGTGAGGGATGCCGTCAAGCTGAAGAAGGAGTCCTATCGGGCCTTTTTGGCCTGTGGGACTCCTGAGGCAGCTGATGGGTACTGGCTGGCCAAGCGGAATGCAACTTTGGTGGTCACTGAAGCAAAAACTCGGGCATGGGAGGAGTTCGGTGAGGCCATGGAGAAAGACTTCCGGACGGCTTCGAGGAAATTCTGGTCCACCATCCGGCGTCTCAGGAGGGGGAAGCAGTGCACCATCAACACTGTGTATAGTGGGGATGGGGCGCTGCTGACCTCGACTCGAGACGTGAGCCGGTGGGGAGAATACTTCGAAGACCTCCTCAATTCCACCGACACGCCTTCCCTTGAGGAAGCAGAGTCTGGGTTCTCTGAGGCGGGCTCTCCTATCTCTGGGGTTGAGGTCACCAAGGTGGTTAAAAAGCTCCTCGGTGACAAGGCCCCGGGGATGGATGAGATTCACCCGGAGTTCCTCAAGGCTCTGGATGTTGTAGGGCTGTCCTGCTTGACACGCCTCTGCAACATCGCGTGGACATCGGGGACAGTGTCTCTGGATTTGCAGACTGGGGTGGTGGTCCCCCTTTTTAAGAAGGGGGACCGGAGGGTGTGTTCAACTACAGCCTCCATGGTAAGGTCTATTCAGGGGTGCTGGAGAGGAGAGTCTGTCGGGAAGTTGAATCTCAGATTCAGGAGGAGGAGTGTGCTTTTCGTCCTGGCCGTGGAACAGTGAACCAGCTCTACACCCTCAGCAGGGTCCTCGAGGGTGCATGGGAGTTCACCCAACCAGTTTACATATGTTTTGTGGACTCGGAGAAGGCGTTCGACCGTTTCCCTCGGGGAGTCCTGTGGAGGGTGCTTCGGGAGTATGGGGTACCGAACCCCCTGATATGAGCTGTTCGGTCCCTGTTCGACCGGAATCAGAGTTTGGTCCGCATATCCGGCAGTAAGTCGGACTTTTTCCCGGTGAGGGTTGGACTCCGCCAAGGCTTTGTCACCGATTCTGTTCATAACTTCGATGGACACAATTTCAAGGCGCAGCCGAGGCGTAGAGGGGGTCCGATTTGGTGGCCTCAGTATTGCATCTCTGCTTTTTGCAGATGATGTGGTTCTGTTGGCTTCATCAACTGAAAGAACAAGATCCCGGATACAAGCGGTCGAAATGAGTTTCCTCTGCAGGGTGTCAGGGCTCTCTCTTCGAGATAGGGTGAGAAGGTCGGTCATCCGCGAGGATCTCAGAGTAGAGTCGCTGCTCCTCCACATCGAGAGGAGCCAGATGAGGTGGCTGGGGCATCTGATTCGGATGCCTCCCGGACACCTCCCTGGTGAGGTGTTCCGGTCACGTTCCCACTGGGAGGGGGCCCTGGGGACGACCCTGGACATGCTGGAGAGACTACATTCTTCGGCTGGCCTGGGAACGCCTCAAGATCCCCCCGGAAGAGATGGATGTAGTGGCTGGGGAGAGGGAAGTCTGGCCGACCTCAGATAAGCGGTAGAAAATGGATGGATGGAAGGATAGTCTACATGTTATGGATTATTGTATTGTATTGTAAAATTATATTGTATGATTATTCAATAGAATTTTTTCTATTGTATGATTATACAATAGAATTTTCATGCTATAAATTTTCATAGTATCCAGAGATTTAATACTCAGTAGATAATCGCTTCCACTACTCTGTGACTTCTCTTACGTCGTGCATCTACGTCATAGGAACGCAAAGCAATTTATATTGCGCATTTCATACACAAGGTAACTCAATGTGCTTTACATGAGTGAAAACATTTCAAAACAAAGGAACAAAACAGCTTATAAACATTTAAAACAAAGGGGAAAATGAAAATACAACTAAAACTGCGTACAGTGCAAGAAATATCATTTAAAAGAGGAAATGCTCTAAAAAGCATAAGAAAAAAAAGAAGAGTTTTTAACAAAACTTAAAAACATGCACACTTGGCATTAGCATTTCATTCATGTATTCAGGACCGAAACCATTTTGTGATTTATAGACCAGTAACAGAACTGTAAAATCTATTCTACATCCGACTGGGAGCCAGTATAAAGACTTTAGAATTGGAGTAATATGCTAAGGCTAATATGATAATTATGAAGACAAGACACGGAAGCTCGCTGGAACAGCCCGGCGAACCAACGTGCCTACTTAGTGGCCATATTGGGGAGGTTGACGTTCCCATTGTTTAGCTTTTTCTTCAATAATAATAATAGCAATAATAATAATAACAGATTAAACCTATTGCGCTTTTCAAGACTCTCAAAGACGCTTTACACTGATTAGATAACAATAACATTAAGGTGGGTAAACAGGAAGTACAGGTGCTGGTGTCAGCGATGCGGTCCACCGCGGTGGATGCAGAAAAGTCACGCCGGGTGGTGAGAGCCTCGCTGGACGTCAGGGGACGCGCAAGGATGGTCGCTAGCTGAGCTCGATGCACGCATGTTCACGAGTCACGACCGAAGCGGGTGTTCGAGAGCTTGCTGAGAGAGAGATAGGTAGGTCATAATTTAGCGTTTTTGTAAATAAATAATCTCCCCGCCTTTGCTAGTTTACAATACATGACGACAACAACGCATAGTCCTTCGGTGAATGTATTGGGTGAACATGAGCTTCGGGGATGGATCATTAACTGAATAAGAAAGCACTTGAATGACTATGTGAAAAAGAACTGAACGTGAACGAATGTTTTTGATGAACAGTTTTGAATGATTCAGTACACTCAAACACTCATCACTATCAGTAACATTGTACCACGCTAAATTACCACACAACTATATCACTATTACACCCACTATCTTCATTTTCATTAACCAATTATCAGGAGAGAGCGCAAACGCAGTCCCCCACTACCAGAAATTATGCAGTCAAGATTCCCACATTTGGGGAATTCACAGGGGTCAGCACAACCAGAGTGCAATAGCTGAGCCTCACCCTGGGTGAACCACCTTCTTGATCATGGTATCTCCCCTGCCAGGTAAGTATGAGTTTGACTCGGTGCGAGCACGCAAGTCATTCACGCGAACGCTATGTCAAGCGACGGTGTCGTCATGAGCATGTGACCAACCATACATATAAGGGGCAAGCCGGAACATACGCTAGATGAAACGCTACTGTGTGCTAATACATGAAGAAATATGCTACTTATTTGAGAATTTTAGTTTAAATTGAGACAGTAAATGGATACCCATAATGTACAACGGCATCGAGACACGATAAAATAATTTGAAAGTGGGGTCATTCACACCCAGAAACATAGAAACCACCCATTCGGGGTACAACCTGGGGGTACAGGAAATGGTTACATCATGCACAGCGGCATCGAGAGACAATCAAATAAGTTGAAAGTGAGGTCATTCACACCCAGAAAAAAATAAACCACCCATTTGGGTTTAAGAGAGACCAATGATTTGACTAATTAAAGAAAATCGAATGTAAACATAATTGGAAGTAGTGCTTGACGAAATAACGCATTCGTCTTATCCAGCCATCCATTTTCTGAGCCGCTTCTCCTCACTAGGGTCACGGGCGTGCTGGAGCCTATCCCAGCTATCTTCGGACGGGAGGCGGGGTACACCCTGAACCGGTCGACAGCTAATCGCAGGGCACAGACAAACAAACAACCATTCACACTGACATTAACACTTACGGGCAATTAGAGTCGTCAGTTAACCGAGCATGCATGTTTTTGGGATGTGGGAGGAAACCGGAGTGCCTGGGGAAAACCCACGCAGGCACGGGGAGAACATGCAAACTCCACACAGGCGGGGCATCCGTCTCGAAGGACCAATTTAATCAGAATCAGAATCATTATTTGCCAAGTATGTCCAAAACACACGAGGAATTTCTCTCCGGTAGTTGGAGCCGCTCTAGTACAACAGACAGTCAATTTACAGAACACTTTGGAGACATAAAGACATTGACAAAAAACAATTGTGCAAAAAGATGCAGATTCCTCTAGCACTTAGAGCAGTTCGAATGACTAATATTGCAATAGTCCGGTGCAATGACCATTGTGCAAAGGGCGCTGAGACTTCCAGGAGTGTTTGCGGTTTAAAGTGACGAGTAGTGCGATCATCTGGGACAATGATGGTTGTGCAAATGTTACAGATACTCCTCAATCAGTGTGCAAATGGAGCAGATGCTACTCTGGCATGAGTGGCCAGTATATGCAAATAGTGCAGCATGGCGAGACAACTCCAGTGAGTGCACGAGTAATACATAATTGGCCCCACAGAAATGTGACAACGAACTCAAGTCAAAAAATTTCCAGCTTGTTGGATTGGAATTATTGGTTAGGTGTTTAAGAAGTTGATCGCAAGAGGGAAGAAGCTGTTGGAATGTCTACTAGTTCTAGTTTACGTTGATCGGTAGCGCCTACCTGAGGGAAGGAGCTGGAAGAGCTGGTGACCGGGGTGCAGACGGTCCGAGAGGATTTTGCACGCCCTTGTCTTAGTTCTGGCAGCGTGCAAGTCCTCAATGGTGGGTAGGGGGGTACCGACAATCCTTTCAGCAGTTTTGATTGTCCGTTGCAGTCGGAGTTTGTCCTTTTTTGTAGCAGCACCAAACCAGACTGTGATGGAAGAACACAGGACTGATTCGATGACCGCTGTGTAGAACTGTCACAGCAGCTCCGGTGGCAGGCCGTGCTTTCTCAGAAGCCGCAGGAAGTACATCCTCTGCTGGGCCTTTTTGAGGATGGAGTTGATGTTGGTCGCCAACTTCAGGTCCTGAGAGATTGTAATTCCCAGGAACTTGAAGGTTTCGACGGTTGACACAAGGCAGCTGGACAACGTGAGGGGCAGCTGTAGCGAAGGATGCCTCTTGAAGTCCACGATCATCTCTACAATCTTGAGCGTGTTCAGCTCCAGGTTGTGTCGGCCGCACCACAGCTCCAGCCGCTCCGCTTCCTGTCGATATGCAGACTCGTCACCGTCCTTGATGAGGCAGATGGCTGTGGTGTCATCTGCAAACTTCAGGAGTTTGACAGTCGGGTGCGCTGAGCTGCAGTCGTTCGTGTAGAGAGAGAAGAGCAGCGTAGAGAGGACACAACCTTGGGCCGCCCCAGTGCTGATGCTGCGTGTGGATGAGGTGGCCTCCCCCAGCCTCACCTGCTGTGTCCTACCCGTCAGAAAGCTATAAATCCAGTGGCAGATGGCAGGTGAGACGCTGAGCTGGAGAAGCTTGGATGAAAGGAGTTCAGGGATGATGGTGTTGAATGCTGAGCTGAAGTCCACGAACAGGATCCTCGCGTAGGTCCCTGCACTGTCGAGGTGTTCTAGGATGAAGTGCAGTCCCATGTTGACTGCATCATCCGCAGACCTGTTTGCTTGGTAGGCAAACTGCAGGGGGTCCAGCAGGGGACCTGTGACACTCGTGAAACTGTCCTTTTCAAATCTGCAGTCGATGTCATGGGTGGGTGTTCCGCTTTTTGTCTTCCCCCTGTTTCACACACACCTGCTCCTGTGAGCATCTTCACCTCCTGTGCCTCGTTCACCCTAATTACCCCTTGTATTTAACCTCGTGTCTCATTCCCTCTCGTTGCCAGTTCGTTGTACCTTGTCGTCGCGTTCCAGCATTCCTTGTTTCCACGTCACAGACTCACAGTAAGACTTGACCCCGTTCCGATTATTGACCTCGCCTCTTTGCCTCATGTTTTTGGATACTGTTGCCTTTCTTGGATTGCCTGCCTGTGTACCGACCTATGCCCGTATGTTAAACCTCTCTTTTTGGAAACTATCCATTTGTTTTGGAGTCGTGCATTTTTGGGTCCTATCCTCTGTTCCGTTCGTGACAGAATGAACTGGCCATAACATGGACCCAGCAGACTCAGACCCGGTGCGCAAAGCCCTTCAAGCGCAGGGTCAACGCCTCTCGAAGCAGGAAGAGCAGCTTGCTTCTTGAGGGACTGTCAAGGCATCAGGACAATATGATGAGACAGGTGGCCTCGCAGTTTGAACTTCTTATGAAAATGATTCAAGAGAAGGAACCAGTTGGCACCACACCGATAACGCCACGGTACCAACATTTCCATGTGAAGCAGTCACCATGCAGCCACCTCCGCTGCTGTCTGCCCACAGCTCTCGACCGGAGAGGTTCTCTGGAGATTCTGGGAACATTAAGCCGTTCATCATGCAGAGCGAACTCCACTTTGAGCTGCAGGCAGCTGCCTTCCCCACCTAGCAGGCAAAAATCACTTTTGTCATTTCCTACCTGACTGGTCGTGCGGAGGCGTGACCTACTGCTGAATGGAGCCGC
Source organism: Phycodurus eques (assembly GCF_024500275.1). NCBI lineage: Eukaryota > Metazoa > Chordata > Actinopteri > Syngnathiformes > Syngnathidae > Phycodurus > Phycodurus eques. Next base: position 8,320 of record NW_026904287.1, on the reverse strand, counting down.
AATTCCGCCGCGTGTCATTCATGGGCTTTTTTCGTAAAGACTATGGAGCAAATTTTTCAATTTTCCACACCAGATCGCGAGGAAGCTCGCACCCTTGTCACCTTACAACAAGGCAAGCGCAGGGTGTCAGATTACGCGATTGAGTTTCGCATTCTAGCAGCTGAGAGTCATTGGAATCATCGGGCGCTACTCGATGCCTTTTTTCAAGGACTATCCCCCGTCGTCAAGGATCATTTAGTCCCGCTAGACCTGCCGACCGACTTGGACACTCTCATTGCTCTCGCCGTAAAAATCGGCAAGAGGCTTTTGGATCGCGAGCTGGATAGAGATCGGCGGAGGGCTGCGTCACCGCGCACTTGGAGGACGAGCCTCGGTGACCAACCAAACCAAGGCAGATCCCCTGTTTCCGGTCTCAACCCACTGGCTAGCGTCCCCACGGATGAACCCATGCAACTGGGCAGGTTCCGTCTCTCCCCTGAGGAATGTCAATGCCGGCTGAGGGAAGGGCGGTGCTTCTACTGCGGTCAGTTGTGTCATTCCGTGAGCAACTGTCACGTCAAAGTTGCCGGTGCCGGTAGCAAGGGCACGGGAGAGGTGAGTCTGAATTTCATTAAGGAAGACCCTACACGGGTTCTTCCGAAAGAGACACTATGCTCTCCTGATCAAGAAATTCATACACATGTATTAATTGACTCTGGTTCTGACGCTAACTTACTTAGCTCCCTCCTCGTTAGACGTATGCACCTTAGAACCTTTCAAATAAAACGCCACCACAACACCTATGCTGCAGACGGCAGTTTTATGGGCAAGATCACTCACCGCACCCAAACACCCACATTGACATTTCCTGATTCTCACTCGGAACGCATTAGTTTTCATGTTTTTGACGCCATGAATCATGACCTTATCTTAGGGAATCCATGGTTGAAATTACATACCCCCACATTGACTGGTCCTCTGGGTAGGTTATGTCATGGGGCAGCAATTGCGCCCGGAACTGTTTCAAGCCGCCATGTGATGTTCAGGGCCATGTTTCTCAGGACAATCCACAGACCCCATCTGGGGATCCTGATTTAGTGCCCACCTGTTACCAGGATATTAAAGACGTTTTTTCCAAGTCCAAGGCCAAATCCCTTCCACCTCACAGATCTTATGACTGTGCTGTTGACTTGCTGCCTGGAACCATACCCCCACGAGGGAGGTTGTTCGCTCTTTCAGGGCCGGAACACAAGGCCATGAAGGAGTACGTGGAAGAATCACTGCCAGCCGGGATCGTTCGCCCATCTTCATCCCCTGCGGGAGCAGGATTTTTCTTTGTGGACAAAAAGGACAAGACCCTGCGAACCTGTCTTGATTATCGGGGTCTCAACGAGATAACTGTAAAAAACAGGTACCCTCTTCCTCTCATCTCCACCGCCTTTGAGTTCCTGGAGGGAGCCAAGATTTTCACCAAACTGGACTTAAGAAATGCGTATCATCTTGTCAGGATAAGGAAGGGGGATGAATGGAAAACAGCATTCAACACACCAACGGGACATTATGAGTATTTGGTAATGCCTTTTGGACTTACTAACGCTCCAGCTGTTTTCCAAAACCTTGTCAATGATGTCCTGCGTGACATGTTGAATAGTTATGTTTTTGTCCATTTGGACGACATTTTGATATTCTCCCTGGATGAGGAGACTCACATGATTCATGTCCGCTCTGTATTGCAGCGGCTACTGCAGAATCAACTATATGTCAAGGCTAAGAAATGTGAGTTCCACAAGGCGTCCGTTTCTTTTCTGGGTTTCGTCCTGGCTCAAGCTGAAGTCAAAATGGACCTTTCCAAAGTCGATGCCGTTATTAATTGGCCTACTCCCACGTCACGCAAAGATGTACAAAGGTTCTTAGGGTTCAGAAACTTCTAAAAAAAATTCATCAGACATTTCAGTTCAATATCCTCTCCTTTGCATGATCTTACCTCGCCACACAAACCTTTTGTATGGAACCCGCTTTGTCAGGCAGCTTTTCAAAAACTTAAATCGAGTTTTACCTCCGCTCCCATCCTTAATTTGCCAGATCTCAAACAGCAGTTTGTGGTAGAAGTCGATGCGTCTGATGGGAGCAGTGCTCTCCCAGAAATCTCTCAAGAATGATAAATTACATTGTGCTTTTCTCTCCAAAAAACTGACCCCAGCTGAAAAAAATTATGACATTGGTGACCGTGAACTGCTGGCAGTCAAGGTGGCTTTGATGGAGTGGAGGCACTGGCTCGAGGGGGCACAGACTCCGTTTTTAGTATGGACAGATCACAAGAACCTTGAGTATATTAAAACTGCTAAAAGATTAAATGCGAGGCAGGCAAGATGGGCTCTGTTCTTCACTCGATTTAATTTCATGTTATCCTACCGACCTGGTTCTAAAAATGGTAAGCCAGATGCTTTGTCACGTATTTTCTTGGAAGAGAATTCTTTGTCCGACCCTAAGACTATTTTGCCCAAGTCATGTTTCATTTCCGCTTTTGTTTGGGACATTGAAACTGCGGTTAAAGGGGCTCTGAAAAACACTCTTAGCCCTGAAGATTGCCCTGAAAACAGGTGGTTCCGACTTTAAGGGGAAAAGTCATCCACTGGGCTCACACGAAGCGAAGTGTATGTCACCCAGGCATTGCCAAGACGCAATCAGTGGTCGAACAGCGCTTTTGGTGGCCTAATGTTAGGAGGGATGTTATTGATTACGTCAATGCTTGCTAGGTATGTGCTGCTAACAAACCCTCTCGTCAACGTCCTTCTGGGGAGTTGCGACCTCTGCCAATACCACAACATCCTTGGTCAGACATTTCTGTAGACTTTGTGACATGATTACCGGCCTCGAAAGGTATGTCATGGGTGTGTGTTCCGGTTTTTGTCTTCCCCCTGTTTCACACACACCTACTCTTGTGAGCATCTTCACCACCTGTGCCTCGTTCACCCTAATTACCCCTTGTATTTAACCTCGTGTCTCATTCCCTCTCATCGCCAGTTCGTTGTCCTTGATGGTTAGCAGGTCTCCCTTTGTGTAAGTGAGTCGTGTAAGGTCTCCAAAGACGGACGAAAAACACAAAAACAAAAACAATACGAGAGAGCGCGCTACGGAGGCGACCACACTGGTAGGCGCCATCATGGTATCCAGAGCACAAGCTGTGCGTGGAGGCGAGTCCGACTATATCTAGTCGGAACTTCTCGACCTCACACACCAGCTCTGGCTCTTTCCCAGCCAGAGAGGTGACATTCCACGTCCCTAGAACCAACCAGTGTCAAATAAATAACAGCGTCCTGCAGACATTTGCGGAGTGGAAGCCGTGGGTTGTGTCCTTGGGGCCATTCCTGCCACCCCCTGACCCTCCACATTGTACCTTGTTCTATGATAGAGAACAAGAATTGATTTAGAATTTTTGAAAAACTATCAGACACTCATGGTATTTTACACCAAGTGATAGAATAGTGGTGGGACGAGAGGGTGTTGCGGCAGTGGTTGACCTGAGATCGGATTTATTGCCTTGGTTAAAAATGCCATTTTCTGCGCCTCACATTTCATTGGCACTTAAACGAGAAGGATTAAGAAATCTGCCGGCTAAACTCAATTGGACACATGATGAGAAAGAACTCTTCATACAAATTAAACAAGAATTCAGTCAAGCCATTTCTTTGGCACTTCCTAACTACAAACTACCGTTTTATTTGGACATCTCTAACAAAACTCATACTGCCGCTGCAGTATTGTACCAAATAGTACAGGGTGAAAGAATGGTACTACTACACACGAGTGTTTTGTTAGAACCAATAGTAGCACGTGCATCTGACTGCGAGACGTATGCAGCAGCAGCTGCGGCTCTTACAGAAAGTGTGCACATGTGGTGCTGATGCATCCGCTATGCTACACACCACACACTCCACAACCGCTTTCATCAACTCACGCTTATTTACCTAACTGTCCTTTTCAAATCTGCAGTAGAAGGTATTCAAGTCGTTGGCAAGTGTGCTATTGTTCTCAGCTTGGGGGGATCGTCGCTTGTAATTAGTCAGCGATTGGAATGCATGCCAGACTGATTTAGAGTCGTTCGCGCTAAACTGTTTTTCGAACTTTGCTGCATAGATCCTCTTTGCAATGTTAATTTCTTTAGTAAGCTGGTTTCTAGCTCGATTATACAGGGCCATGTGCCCACTCTGATATGCATCCTCCTTAGCTTGGCGAAGATGCTTAAGTTTAGCAGTGAACCATGGCTTGTTGTTGTTGAATGTGTGAAATGATTTTGTTGGTACACACATATCTTCACAGAAACTGATATAGGATATAACAGTGTCCGTATATTCATCCAGGCTGTCAGCTGAATTTTCAAAGACACTCCAGTCTGTGCAGTCTAAACAGCTTTGAAGTTCAATCTTTGCTTCATTGGTCCACTTTTTCACTGTTTTCACTGTAGGCTTCGCGCATTTAAGTTCTTGCCTGTACGTCGGTATTAAGTGAATTAAGCAGTGATCAGACGAGCCCAGGGCTGCACGAGGTACAGCACGGTATGCTTTTTTCGGCATAGTGTAGCAGTGGTCTAAAAGGTTATTTTCCCTAGTTGGACAGTTGATGTGCTGCTTGTATTTAGGGAGTTCGTGGCTTTTGTTAAAGTTTTGTTAGAGTTTAGCTTTGTTAAAGTCCCCGAGAATAATGAGGGATGAGTCCGGGTGTTTTTTTTTCCAATTTCGTTGACTTGTTCGGCGAGCGTTAGCAGTGCGGCATTCGTTTTAGCTTGAGGCGGAATGTAAACTCCAGCCAGGATGAATGATGCGAACTCATGCGGCGAGTAGAATGGCTTACAATTCAAAAACAGCGACTCCAAATGCGGGCTGCAGTGTGTGCTGAGCTCCGAGACGTCCGTACACCATTTTTTGTTGATATAGAAGCATAAGCGGTATCAGCACATCCCATGTCTGGACAAGAATTAACAGCTAGGTTATCCACTGTCATGCCAGAACATTGGCGACGTCAGAAAAGAGCAGCAGACTTGCAGAGCCAAAATGATCCAACATACATTGACGTCGTTGGTGTTCCCCATGGTGTTTTAAGTGAGTACAAATTTGAGTATCAAATAGCTGCAGGATTTGAGTCCTCGATCTGTTGGTTGTGCACAACCAACAAAAACGTAGACAGAATCAACTACATCCATTAAAATGTGAAAAAATTGGGCAATTGTACACAGAGTGGGTTTGAAGCTGCACACGAACAGCTATCAGCCGCATCATTGATGGCATTGCAAAACAGGGTAGCTGTTGACATGTTGTTGGCTGAGAGGAGGAGTATGTGCTATGTTCAGGAGAACAATGTTGCACATTCATTCCCAACAACATAGCTACGGATGGCAGTCTCCCCAAGGCCATAGAGGGACTCCGAACCCTTAATGGTAAAATGAAGGAACACTCTGGTGTTGACACCTCCATGTGGAACTCCGGGATGAATGCCTTTGGAAAATACAAAGCCGTGGTGTCCTCAATTTTGGTATCAATCGCTGTTTTTACAGCACTTTTGACCTTGTGGATGTTGTTGTATTCCTTGTCTGCGTTCTCTCATTAATAGATTGATAACAACAGCAATCTCACCCATGGAGAACCAGATGGCTCAAATGTATCCTTTACTTGGTCCTGACCCTGAAGATAATGATGATAATGACGTGTATTATGAGCTGCCTGATTTATTTCTAGATCCAGGTGACTATGAATTAGATTAGATTAACATTGCCTCTGAGTGTAAATGTATTTGTTTTCATAAAAATGATCCTCCAGTCGAACATCTAATTGAAATGAGTAAATATGTGATAAACAGGAGGGAAATGTCAGAATAAAAATATATGTTATCTCATGTTTACTTAATCCTATTTCAAAGCATGCATTTAGCAGTATAATGTTGCTTGAGTATAATGTTGATTGTATCATGTAAATTGAAGTTGTCTGTGAGTCTGTTTACATGTTGCTGCGATGTGCTCCCCCAACTTTATAACAGCAACAACTGTGTAACTGAATTTAAAAGAATTTAAAACATTTTGTTCATTTTCAAAAAGGAAAATAGTACTCTACAATACTGTACGTAATAAAACAGTCATAACATTTAACAAACAGTTAGTGCATCATAATTTAATGCTTCAATTTATTGTGCCGCTTCTTCTGGTGTGCCCGCCTTGGCCACCGGGAGACAGTATAATATAATGATGCAACGAAAAAAGTACAAATATACAAATAAAAAAAATAGCATGCAAGGGAAGACATATTTGGGTGCAACTACATCCGACAGGTAGGGCTTGTCTCCTCCACTGTAACAGTCGAGGTAACTGAGAAAAATAATTTTAAAAAAATATATAATAATAATACCCCGCCTTTCACTCGAAGATAGCTGGGATAGGCTCCAGGACGCCCGCGATCCGAGTGAGGATAAGCGGAACAGAAGATGAATGAATGAATATAATAATAATTTTAAAAAAACAAGTACATAAATGAATAAGAAAAAAATAAAGAGAATGTCAAATAGAAAAATAATAAAACAACAACAACCTCGACAACAAAGAATACATGTCAAAAGTTTACCTTTATACTTACAAGATAGTCTTGTTATTGTCAGATGGCACAATACCCAGCCAAAAGAATCAAGTGTCTAGATTTAGCATGTTGAGGAAGGGTGCAAAGCTATCTACTTGATTTTTTCGTTCTGCTGCTATTTTCTCTAACGCAATATATTCTATGATGACATTAAGCCAGTGACTGATGTTAATAGCTTGTTTGTTTTTCCAGTTTAGTCGAATTGTTTTCTTCGCGGTAGCTAACGCGAGGAGCCATGATTCTGAATATTTATTAGGAGGTCGATTATGCTTAAGTCACAAAGTACGCACAATCTTGGGGAAAGTGGAATCCTTAAATTCAAAATATCAGTTTCTGTGTAACCGATGAACAAAAGCATTGAATTGGTGTGCATTACCATGTAGCATGAAAATAAGTATCTGGGGTATTTTTGGTGCACTGCGTGCATATATTAGATAGAGAGAAGCCCATTTTATGCATAGTGTACGAGACTTTACGCTGATCTGACCGGTGTGATTGTTATCGGCCAATAATTAGCATTTTATCTGATCGGCTTTCATGTCATAATTCGCCGATCCGATCAATGACGTCATCGATCGGCTCAGCACAAGACATTGAACTCCACTTCTTCGTCCCGTATGAATCCAAAAACTTGTTTATTTTTAGCTTTATCACGTGTCTTGTGGCGTAGTACTCTAACTGACAGCCAATAAAGTTTTTTTCAATCTTGGCGGGGAAAAAACATGTCGTCGGTGTGGGACTATTTTGCGTTGTCTCAGACAAACAACACGCAAGTTATGAGCAGTCTGTGCACAACTGAAGTACGTCGTGGGGAACGTCATCTAAATGCTTCAACACAACAAATTTGATCGGGCACCTGAAGAATGTACACAAGGAGGAGCATGCCGCGTTCAAGAAACGCAGCGTGGGGGGAAAATACAAGCAGAAAAAAAAACCTCAACAACAAAGGAAACGTCAAATGGACGCAAACTCTGGACAGCACCTGTCCATATAGCAGTTAGAGTAAGCATGTCATTCGCAGTATTTGTTAAAGTAATTTAATTACAGGCGGCACGGTGGCCGACTGGTTAGAGCGTCTACCTCACAGTTCTGAGGACTATGGTTCAATTGTGGTTATCTGCAACATTTTTACAATCAACATTGTCCCAGATTATCACACTACTCCCTTGAAGTCTGCGCCCTTTTGCACAATGGTCATTCCACCGGACAATTGGGATATTAGTCATTCGAACTGCTCTAAGTGCGAGAGGACACAATTGTCAAAAAATAAAATATATATTTTTAAAAAATGTACCGACATTACCAGATAACTAGCAACCCTTTATTGCTCAGTGACTGTTTTTTTGTCAATGTCTTTATGTCCCAAAAGTGTTCTCTGTCAATTGACTGTCTGTTGTCATACCGGAGCGGCTCCAATTACCGGAGACAAATTCCTTGTGTTTCAGATCATTTCAGATAACTATGTGGCTTACGGCCATACTATCCTGAGAATGCCCAATCTCATCTGATCTCAGAAGCTAAGCAGGAGTGGGCCTGGTTGGTACTTGGATGGGAGACCGCCTGGGAATACCAGGTGCTGTAAGCTTTTTCACTTTAGATTCTTGTGGAATCGTTTTTTTATCGGTGGTTGACCTAAATTATAATGCAGTCAGTCTTTCTCTCTCTTATGACTTAGTGACAATTCATCAAAAACAGATATGCAAATAGTGCAGAGTGGCGAG
>NW_026904286.1:40000-45879 GCF_024500275.1 Phycodurus eques | reverse complement strand
CTCGACTTCCAGCATGGAGCTCGTCTCATCTGAGTCCCGGAAGGGAGCTCTGATTTCCCGCATGGACCTCTGGCATTACGCTCTGACTTCCAGCATGGAGCTCGTCTCATCTGAGTCCCAGAAGGGAGCTCTGATTTCCCGCATGGACCTCTGGCATTAAGCTGTGACTTCCAGCATGGAGCTCGTCTCATCTGAGTCCCAGAAGGGAGCTCTGATTTCCCGCATGGACCTCTGGCATTAAGCTCTGACTTCCAGCATGGAGCTCGTCTCATCTGAGTCCCAGAAGGGAGCTCTTATTTCCCGCATGGACCTCGGGCATTAAGCTCTGACTTCCAGCATGGAGCTCGTCTCATCTGAGTCCCAGAAGGGAGCTCTTATTTCCCGCATGGACCTCTGGCATTAAGCCCTGACTTCCAGCATGGAGCTCGTCTCATCTGAGTCCCAGAAGGGAGCTCTTATTTCCCGCATGGACCTCGGGCATTAAGCATGGAGCGCTGACTTCCAGCATGGAGCTCGTCTCATCTGAGACCCGGAAGGGAGCTCTGATTTCCCGCATGGACCTCGGGCATTAAGGCTACTTTGTTACATTTTGGGATGAATGCTGGGCTTTGCTGAGACTGTGCAAGATGCTTTGCGTGAGCTCCGGATAGGCGACTTTGTGACATTTTGGGATGCGTGCTGGTACTTTGCTGGGACTGAGTGCCGCTGCATTTTGGGATCCATGCGGGTCCGTTTTGGGACTGAGTGCCGCTGCATTTTGGAATACATGATGGTCCGTTTTGGGGTCCAGGCTGGGACTTAGTGCCGCTGCATTTTGGGATCTTTGGCTTGCATGGAGCTCGTCTCATCTGAGTCCCAGAAGGGAGCTCTGATTTCCCGCATGGACCTCTGGCATTAAGCGCTGACTTCCAGCATGGAGCTCGTCTCATCTGAGACCCGGAAGGGAGCTCTGATTTCCCGCATGGACCTCTGGCATTACGCTCTGACTTCCAGCATGGAGCTCGTCTCATCTGAGTCCCAGAAGGGAGCTCTGATTTCCCGCATGGACCTCTGGCATTAAGCTCTGACTTCCAGCATGGAGCTCGTCTCATCTGAGTCCCAGAAGGGAGCTCTTATTTCCCGCATGGACCTCGGGCATTAAGCTCTGACTTCCAGCATGGAGCTCGTCTCATCTGAGTCCCAGAAGGGAGCTCTTATTTCCCGCATGGACCTCGGGCATTAAGCATGGGGCTTTGACTTCCAGCATGGAGCTCGTCTCATCTGAGTCCCAGAAGGGAGCTCTGATTTCCCGCATGGACCTCGGGCATTAAGCATGGGGCTTTGACTTCCAGCATGGAGCTCGTCTCATCTGAGTCCCAGAAGGGAGCTCTGATTTCCCGCATGGACCTCGGGCATTAAGCATGGGGCTTTGACTTCCAGCATGGAGCTCGTCTCATCTGAGTCCCAGAAGGGAGCTCTGATTTCCCGCATGGACCTCGGGCATTAGGCATGGGGCTCTCACTTCCAGCATGGAGCTCGTCTCATCTGAGTCCCGGAAGGGAGCTCTGATTTCCCGCATGGACCTCTGGCATTAAGCTCTGACTTCCAGCATGGAGCTCGTCTCATCTGAGACCCGGAAGGGAGCTCTGATTTCCCGCATGGACCTCGGGCATTAGGCATGGGGCTCTCACTTCCAGCATGGAGCTCGTCTCATCTGAGTCCCGGAAGGGAGCTCTGATTTCCCGCATGGACCTCTGGCATTAAGCTCTGACTTCCAGCATGGAGCTCGTCTCATCTGAGACACTGAAGGGAGCTCTGATTTCCCGCATGGACCTCGGGCATTAAGCATGGAGCTCTGACTTCCAGCATGGAGCTCTGACTTGCCCCCGCCACCTCCCTGGTAGCTCGGCACGGGTCCGGTCCCCCGTGTTGAGTAAAATTAAGCCGCAGGCTCCCCTCCTGGTAGGTGCCCTTCCGTCAATTCCTTTAAGTTTCAGCTTTTCAACCATACTCCCCCCGGATCCCAAAGACTTGTGGTTTCCCGGACGCTTGCGGGCAGTGGTTGGCGGCGGCGAGGGCCCTGCACCTGCCTGCCCAAAACGCTCACCCCACCGGCCGGTCGACGGCCGCCGCGACTGAGACGGCTGGAAGCTGGAGAGGCGGGCCGTTAAAGCCCGCGCTCGTCCGTCCGGGACGACTTCGAGAGTGTGCGCGCTCGCCGGGAGGCCCAACGGACGGCAGACGCCAGTGGCCGGCTGACGCAGACCGGGCGCGGCGGGCACCGGAGCGTCTCGGTCTCGCCTTGGAGCCCCGGCCTGCCTAGCGTGCCCGCGAACGCCGCCTTCGGAGGCCGGGGACGACGACGACGACGATGCGAACCCGCAGGCTGGGGGAACCGCCCGCCCGCACCGACACCGGCGCAGGGCCGGGCCGGTCGGCGGGGGCCCCCCAAGGGCGGGTCACGAGTGCCATTCGGTCGGGGTAGGGCGGGAGAAAGGGAGGGGCTGCGCGCTCTCCCCCCCATGCCGGCCCGAGTGTCGTGGTGAAGGCAGAGTGTCCCGAAAACGCCTCAAGTGGCGCCTAAATGCCAAACGCAGACGGAGTCAAAGTACTGAAAACGTGTCTCCTCAATATCCCGTCGACTGCCCCGAAAAGTCTACGCGGACGGAGTTAAAGACTTGACGGCCAAGGCCACCACACTGAGGGGTGTAGGGAAGACATGTCTGCAGCGCCCCGCACGACCGAAATCGGCACTACACCCGTAAACGGCCTCTGGTAGAAACGCCATTCATTTGAATGGAGCAAGTTTTCGGGATACTTATTCACATTTTAGGGCATCACTGGCGGAATCAAACACTTGTACAATTTCCCCGATCTGGGTGACCTGCGGATAGGCTACTTTGTTACATTTTGGGATGAATGCTGGGCTTTGCTGAGACTGTGCAAGATGCTTTGCGTGAGCTCCGGATAGGCGACTTTGTGACATTTTGGGATGCGTGCTGGTACTTTGCTGGGACTGAGTGCCGCTGCATTTTGGATCCATGCGGGTTCCGTTTTTGGGACTGAGTGCCGCTGCATTTTGGATAATGATGGTCCGTTTTGGGGTCCAGGCTGGGACTTAGTGCCGCTGCATTTTGGGATCTTTGGCTTGCATGGAGCTCGTCTCATCTGAGTCCCAGAAGGGAGCTCTGATTTCCCGCATGGAACCTCTGGCATTACGCTCTTGACCTTCCAGCATGGAGCTCGTCTCATCCTGAGTCCCAGAAGGGAGCTCTGATTTCCTCGCATGGACCTCGGGCATTAGGCATGGGGCTCTCCACTTCCAGCATGGAGCTCGTCTCATCTGAGTCCCGGAAGGGAGCTCTGATTTTTCCCGCATGGACCTCGGGCATTAAGGCTTACTTTGTTACATTTTGGGATGAATGCTGGGCTTGCTGAGACTGTGCAAGATGCTTTGCCTAGAGCTCCGATAGGCGACTTTTGTGACATTTTGGGATGCGTGGCTGGTACTTTGCTGGGACTGAGTGCCGCTGCATTTTGGGATCCATGCGGGTCCGTTTTGGGACTTGAGTGCCGCTGCATTTTGGAATACATGATGGTCCGTTTTTGGGGTCCAGGCTGGGACTTAGTGCCGCTGCATTTGGGATCTTTGGCTTGCATGGAGCTCGTCTCATCTGAGTCCCAGAAGGGAGCTCTGATTTCCCGCATGGACCTCTGGCATTACGCTCTGACTTCCAGCATGGAGCTCGTCTCATCTGAGTCCCAGAAGGGAGCTCTGATTTCCCGCATGGACCTCGGGCATTAGGCATGGGCTCTGACTTCCAGCATGGAGCTCGTCTCATCTGAGTCCCAGAAGGGAGCTCTGATTTCCCGCATGGACCTCGGGCATTAAGCATGGGCTCTGACTTCCAGCATGGAGCTCGTCTCATCTGAGTCCCGGAAGGGAGCTCTGATTTCCCGCATGGACCTCTGGCATTAAGCTCTGACTTCCAGCATGGAGCTCGTCTCATCTGAGTCCCAGAAGGGAGCTCTGATTTCCCGCATGGACCTCGGGCATTAAGCATGGGGCTTTGACTTCCAGCATGGAGCTCGTCTCATCTGAGTCCCAGAAGGGAGCTCTTATTTCCCGCATGGACCTCGGGCATTAAGCATGGAGCTCTGACTTCCAGCATGGAGCTCGTCTCATCTGAGTCCCAGAAGGGAGCTCTGATTTCCCGCATGGACCTCGGGCATTAAGCATGGGGCTTTGACTTCCAGCATGGAGCTCGTCTCATCTGAGTCCCAGAAGGGAGCTCTTATTTCCCGCATGGACCTCGGGCATTAAGCATGGGGCTCTTGACTTCCAGCATGGAGCTCGTCTCATCTGAGTCCCAGAAGGGAGCTCTGATTTCCCGCATGGACCTCGGGCATTAAGCATGGGGCTTGACTTCCAGCATGGAGCTCGTCTCATCTGAGTCCCAGAAGGGAGCTCTTATTTCCCGCATGGACCTCTGGCATTAAGCTCTGACTTCCAGCATGGAGCTCGTCTCATCTGAGTCCCAGAAGGGAGCTCTTATTTCCCGCATGGACCTCGGGCATTAAGCATGGGGCTCTGACTTCCAGCATGGAGCTCGTCTCATCTGAGTCCCGGAAGGGAGCTCTGATTTCCCGCATGGACCTCGGGCATTAAGGCTACTTTGTTACATTTTGGGATGAATGCTGGGCTTTGCTGAGACTGTGCAAGATGCTTTGCGTGAGCTCCGGATAGGCGACTTTGTGACATTTTGGGATGCGTGCTGGTACTTTGCTGGGACTGAGTGCCGCTGCATTTTGGGATCCATGCGGGTCCGTTTTGGGACTGAGTGCCGCTGCATTTTGGGATCTTTGGCTTGCATGGAGCTCGTCTCATCTGAGTCCCAGAAGGGAGCTCTGATTTCCCGCATGGACCTCTGGCATTACGCTCTGACTTCCAGCATGGAGCTCGTCTCATCTGAGTCCCAGAAGGGAGCTCTGATTTCCCGCATGGACCTCGGGCATTAAGCTCTCACTTCCAGCATGGAGCTCGTCTCATCTGAGTCCCGGAAGGGAGCTCTGATTTCCCGCATGGACCTCTGGCATTACGCTCTGACTTCCAGCATGGAGCTCGTCTCATCTGAGTCCCAGAAGGGAGCTCTGATTTCCCGCATGGACCTCTGGCATTAAGCTCTGACTTCCAGCATGGAGCTCGTCTCATCTGAGTACCCGGAAGGGAGCTCTGATTTCCCGCATGGACCTCGGGCATTAAGCATGGAGCGCTGACTTCCAGCATGGAGCTCGTCTCATCTGAGTACCCGGAAGGGAGCTCTGATTTCCCGCATGGACCTCGGGCATTAAGGCTACTTTGTTACATTTTGGGATGAATGCTGGGCTTTGCTGAGACTGTGCAAGATGCTTTGCGTGAGCTCCGGATAGGCGACTTTGTGACATTTTGGGATGCGTGCTGGTACTTTGCTGGGACTGAGTGCCGCTGCATTTTGGGATCCATGCGGGTCCGTTTTGGGACTGAGTGCCGCTGCATTTTGGAATACATGATGGTCCGTTTTGGGGTCCAGGCTGGGACTTAGTGCCGCTGCATTTTGGGATCTTTGGCTTGCATGGAGCTCGTCTCATCTGAGTCCCAGAAGGGAGCTCTGATTTCCCGCATGGACCTCGGGCATTAGGCATGGGGCTCTGACTTCCAGCATGGAGCTCGTCTCATCTGAGTCCCAGAAGGGAGCTCTGATTTCCCGCATGGACCTCGGGCATTAAGCATGGGGCTCTGACTTCCAGCATGGAGCTCGTCTCATCTGAGTCCCGGAAGGGAGCTCTGATTTCCCGCATGGACCTCGGGCATTAAGGCTACTTTGTTACATTTTGGGATGAATGCTGGGCTTTGCTGAGAC
>NW_026904286.1:22500-27500 GCF_024500275.1 Phycodurus eques | reverse complement strand
ACATGATGGTCCGTTTTGGGGTCCAGGCTGGGACTTAGTGTCGCTGCATTTTGGGATCTTTGGCTTGCATGGAGCTCGTCTCATCTGAGTCCCAGAAGGGAGCTCTGATTTCCCGCATGGACCTCTGGCATTAAGCTCTGACTTCCAGCATGGAGCTCGTCTCATCTGAGACCCGGAAGGGAGCTCTGATTTCCCGCATGGACCTCGGGCATTAAGCATGGAGCTCTGACTTCCAGCATGGAGCTCGTCTCATCTGAGTCCCAGAAGGGAGCTCTTATTTCCCGCATGGACCTCGGGCATTAAGCATGGGGCTTTGACTTCCAGCATGGAGCTCGTCTCATCTGAGTCCCAGAAGGGAGCTCTGATTTCCCGCATGGACCTCGGGCATTAAGCATGGGGCTTTGACTTCCAGCATGGAGCTCGTCTCATCTGAGTCCCAGAAGGGAGCTCTGATTTCCCGCATGGACCTCGGGCATTAAGCTCTGACTTCCAGCATGGAGCTCGTCTCATCTGAGTCCCAGAAGGGAGCTCTGATTTCCCGCATGGACCTCGGGCATTAAGCATGGGGCTTTGACTTCCAGCATGGAGCTCGTCTCATCTGAGTCCCAGAAGGGAGCTCTGATTTCCCGCATGGACCTCGGGCATTAAGCATGGGGCTCTGACTTCCAGCATGGAGCTCGTCTCATCTGAGTCCCAGAAGGGAGCTCTTATTTCCCGCATGGACCTCTGGCATTAAGCTCTGACTTCCAGCATGGAGCTCGTCTCATCTGAGTCCCAGAAGGGAGCTCTGATTTCCCGCATGGACCTCGGGCATTAAGCATGGGGCTTTGACTTCCAGCATGGAGCTCGTCTCATCTGAGTCCCAGAAGGGAGCTCTGATTTCCCGCATGGACCTCGGGCATTAAGCATGGGGCTCTGACTTCCAGCATGGAGCTCGTCTCATCTGAGTCCCAGAAGGGAGCTCTTATTTCCCGCATGGACCTCTGGCATTAAGCTCTGACTTCCAGCATGGAGCTCGTCTCATCTGAGACCCGGAAGGGAGCTCTGATTTCCCGCATGGACCTCGGGCATTAGGCATGGGGCTCTCACTTCCAGCATGGAGCTCGTCTCATCTGAGTCCCGGAAGGGAGCTCTGATTTCCCGCATGGACCTCGGGCATTAAGGCTACTTTGTTACATTTTGGGATGAATGCTGGGCTTTGCTGAGACTGTGCAAGATGCTTTGCGTGAGCTCCGGATAGGCGACTTTGTGACATTTTGGGATGCGTGCTGGTACTTTGCTGGGACTGAGTGCCGCTGCATTTTGGGATCCATGCGGGTCCGTTTTGGGACTGAGTGCCGCTGCATTTTGGGATCTTTGGCTTGCATGGAGCTCGTCTCATCTGAGTCCCAGAAGGGAGCTCTGATTTCCCGCATGGACCTCTGGCATTACGCTCTGACTTCCAGCATGGAGCTCGTCTCATCTGAGTCCCAGAAGGGAGCTCTGATTTCCCGCATGGACCTCGGGCATTAAGCTCTCACTTCCAGCATGGAGCTCGTCTCATCTGAGTCCCGGAAGGGAGCTCTGATTTCCCGCATGGACCTCTGGCATTACGCTCTGACTTCCAGCATGGAGCTCGTCTCATCTGAGTCCCAGAAGGGAGCTCTGATTTCCCGCATGGACCTCTGGCATTAAGCTCTGACTTCCAGCATGGAGCTCGTCTCATCTGAGTCCCAGAAGGGAGCTCTTATTTCCCGCATGGACCTCGGGCATTAAGCATGGAGCGCTGACTTCCAGCATGGAGCTCGTCTCATCTGAGTCCCAGAAGGGAGCTCTGATTTCCCGCATGGACCTCGGGCATTAAGCATGGGGCTTTGACTTCCAGCATGGAGCTCGTCTCATCTGAGTCCCAGAAGGGAGCTCTGATTTCCCGCATGGACCTCGGGCATTAAGCATGGGGCTTTGACTTCCAGCATGGAGCTCGTCTCATCTGAGTCCCAGAAGGGAGCTCTGATTTCCCGCATGGACCTCGGGCATTAAGCATGGGGCTTTGACTTCCAGCATGGAGCTCGTCTCATCTGAGTCCCAGAAGGGAGCTCTGATTTCCCGCATGGACCTCTGGCATTAAGCGCTGACTTCCAGCATGGAGCTCGTCTCATCTGAGACCCGGAAGGGAGCTCTGATTTCCCGCATGGACCTCGGGCATTAGGCATGGGGCTCTCACTTCCAGCATGGAGCTCGTCTCATCTGAGTCCCGGAAGGGAGCTCTGATTTCCCGCATGGACCTCGGGCATTAAGGCTACTTTGTTACATTTTGGGATGAATGCTGGGCTTTGCTGAGACTGTGCAAGATGCTTTGCGTGAGCTCCGGATAGGCGACTTTGTGACATTTTGGGATGCGTGCTGGTACTTTGCTGGGACTGAGTGCCGCTGCATTTTGGGATCCATGCGGGTCCGTTTTGGGACTGAGTGCCGCTGCATTTTGGGATCTTTGGCTTGCATGGAGCTCGTCTCATCTGAGTCCCAGAAGGGAGCTCTGATTTCCCGCATGGACCTCTGGCATTACGCTCTGACTTCCAGCATGGAGCTCGTCTCATCTGAGTCCCAGAAGGGAGCTCTGATTTCCCGCATGGACCTCGGGCATTAAGCATGGGGCTTTGACTTCCAGCATGGAGCTCGTCTCATCTGAGTCCCAGAAGGGAGCTCTGATTTCCCGCATGGACCTCGGGCATTAAGCATGGGGCTTTGACTTCCAGCATGGAGCTCGTCTCATCTGAGTCCCAGAAGGGAGCTCTGATTTCCCGCATGGACCTCGGGCATTAAGGCTACTTTGTTACATTTTGGGATGAATGCTGGGCTTTGCTGAGACTGTGCAAGATGCTTTGCGTGAGCTCCGGATAGGCGACTTTGTGACATTTTGGGATGCGTGCTGGTACTTTGCTGGGACTGAGTGCCGCTGCATTTTGGGATCCATGCGGGTCCGTTTTGGGACTGAGTGCCGCTGCATTTTGGAATACATGATGGTCCGTTTTGGGGTCCAGGCTGGGACTTAGTGCCGCTGCATTTTGGGATCTTTGGCTTGCATGGAGCTCGTCTCATCTGAGTCCCAGAAGGGAGCTCTGATTTCCCGCATGGACCTCTGGCATTACGCTCTGACTTCCAGCATGGAGCTCGTCTCATCTGAGTCCTGGAAGGGAGCTCTGATTTCCCGCATGGACCTCTGGCATTAAGCTCTGACTTCCAGCATGGAGCTCGTCTCATCTGAGTCCCAGAAGGGAGCTCTGACTTCCCGCATGGACCTCGGGCATTACTTCCAGCATGGAGCTCGTCTCATCTGAGTCCAGAAGGGAGCTCTTATTTCCCGCATGGACCTCTGGCATTAAGCTGGCTGACTTCCAGCATGGAGCTCGTCTCATCTGAGTCCCAGAAGGGAGCTCTGATTTCCCGCATGGACCTCTGGCATTACGCTCTGACTTCCAGCATGGAGCTCGTCTCATCTGAGTCCCAGAAGGGAGCTCTGATTTCCCGCATGGACCTCGGGCATTAGGCATGGGGCTCTCACTTCCAGCATGGAGCTCGTCTCATCTGAGTCCCGGAAGGGAGCTCTGATTTCCCGCATGGACCTCTGGCATTAAGCTATGACTTCCAGCATGGAGCTCGTCTCATCTGAGTCCCGGAAGGGAGCTCTGATTTCCCGCATGGACCTCTGGCATTACGCTCTGACTTCCAGCATGGAGCTCGTCTCATCTGAGTCCCAGAAGGGAGCTCTGATTTCCCGCATGGACCTCTGGCATTAAGCTCTGACTTCCAGCATGGAGCTCGTCTCATCTGAGTCCCGGAAGGGAGCTCTGATTTCCCGCATGGACCTCGGGCATTAAGCATGGGGCTTTGACTTCCAGCATGGAGCTCGTCTCATCTGAGTCCCAGAAGGGAGCTCTGATTTCCCGCATGGACCTCGGGCATTAAGCATGGGGCTTTGACTTCCAGCATGGAGCTCGTCTCATCTGAGTCCCAGAAGGGAGCTCTTATTTCCCGCATGGACCTCGGGCATTAAGCATGGAGCTCTGACTTCCAGCATGGAGCTCGTCTCATCTGAGTCCCAGAAGGGAGCTCTTATTTCCCGCATGGACCTCTGGCATTAAGCTCTGACTTCCAGCATGGAGCTCGTCTCATCTGAGTCCCAGAAGGGAGCTCTTATTTCCCGCATGGACCTCTGGCATTAAGCTCTGACTTCCAGCATGGAGCTCGTCTCATCTGAGTCCCAGAAGGGAGCTCTTATTTCCCGCATGGACCTCGGGCATTAAGCATGGGGCTTTGACTTCCAGCATGGAGCTCGTCTCATCTGAGTCCCGGAAGGGAGCTCTGATTTCCCGCATGGACCTCGGGCATTAAGGCTACTTTGTTACATTTTGGGATGAATGCTGGGCTTTGCTGAGACTGTGCAAGATGCTTTGCGTGAGCTCCGGATAGGCGACTTTGTGACATTTTGGGATGCGTGCTGGTACTTTGCTGGGACTGAGTGCCGCTGCATTTTGGGATCCATGCGGGTCCGTTTTGGGACTGAGTGCCGCTGCATTTTGGAATACATGATGGTCCGTTTTGGGGTCCAGGCTGGGACTTAGTGCCGCTGCATTTTGGGATCTTTGGCTTGCATGGAGCTCGTCTCATCTGAGTCCCAGAAGGGAGCTCTGATTTCCCGCATGGACCTCTGGCATTAAGCTCTGACTTCCAGCATGGAGCTCGTCTCATCTGAGTCCCAGAAGGGAGCTCTTATTTCCCGCATGGACCTCTGGCATTAAGCTCTGACTTCCAGCATGGAGCTCGTCTCATCTGAGTCCCAGAAGGGAGCTCTGATTTCCCGCATGGACCTCTGGCATTACGCTCTGACTTCCAGCATGGAGCTCGTCTCATCTGAGTCCCAGAAGGGAGCTCTGACTTCCCGCATGGACCTCGGGCATTAAGCTCTGACTTCCAGCATGGAGCTCGTCTCATCTGAGTCCCAGAAGGGAGCTCTTATTTCC
>NW_026904286.1:7500-12500 GCF_024500275.1 Phycodurus eques | reverse complement strand
CATTCGGTCGGGGTAGGGGTCGGGCGGGAGGGAGGGAGCGGCCCGTTCACGCTGCGCGCGCGCTCTCCCCATGCCGGCCCGAGTGTCGTGGAGAAGGCGAAAAAATCAAAAGGATAAGAGGCGACCAAATCCTAAGTCTCCCAAGTGCCAAACGCAGACAGAGTCAATGTACTGAAAACGTGTCTCCTCAATATCCCGTCGACTGCCCCGAAAAGTCTATCGACGAAAATAAAGACTTGACAGCCAAGGCCACCACACTGAGGGGTGTAGGAAAGACATGTCTGCAGCGCCCCGCACGACCGAAATCGGTACTACACCCGTAAATTGCCTCTGGTAGAAACGCCATTCATTTGAATGGAGCAAGTTTTCGGGATAGTTATTCACATTTTAGGGCATCACTGGCGGAATCAAACACTTGTACACTTTCCCCGATCTGGGTGACCTCCGGATAGGCTACTTTGTTACATTTTGGGATAAATGCTGGGCTTTGCTGAGACTGTGCAAGATGCTTTGCGTGAGCTCCGGATAGGCGACTTTGTGACATTTTGGGATGCGTGCTGGTACTTTGCTGGGACTGAGTGCCGCTGCATTTTGGGATCCATGCGGGTCCGTTTTGGGACTGAGTGCCGCTGCATTTTGGAATACATGATGGTCCGTTTTGGGGTCCAGGCTGGGACTTAGTGTCGCTGCATTTTGGGATCTTTGGCTTGCATGGAGCTCGTCTCATCTGAGTCCCAGAAGGGAGCTCTGATTTCCCGCATGGACCTCTGGCATTAAGCTCTGACTTCCAGCATGGAGCTCGTCTCATCTGAGACCCGGAAGGGAGCTCTGATTTCCCGCATGGACCTCGGGCATTAAGCATGGAGCTCTGACTTCCAGCATGGAGCTCGTCTCATCTGAGTCCCAGAAGGGAGCTCTTATTTCCCGCATGGACCTCGGGCATTAAGCATGGGGCTTTGACTTCCAGCATGGAGCTCGTCTCATCTGAGTCCCAGAAGGGAGCTCTGATTTCCCGCATGGACCTCGGGCATTAAGCATGGGGCTTTGACTTCCAGCATGGAGCTCGTCTCATCTGAGTCCCAGAAGGGAGCTCTGATTTCCCGCATGGACCTCGGGCATTAAGCTCTGACTTCCAGCATGGAGCTCGTCTCATCTGAGTCCCAGAAGGGAGCTCTGATTTCCCGCATGGACCTCGGGCATTAAGCATGGGGCTTTGACTTCCAGCATGGAGCTCGTCTCATCTGAGTCCCAGAAGGGAGCTCTGATTTCCCGCATGGACCTCGGGCATTAAGCATGGGGCTCTGACTTCCAGCATGGAGCTCGTCTCATCTGAGTCCCAGAAGGGAGCTCTTATTTCCCGCATGGACCTCTGGCATTAAGCTCTGACTTCCAGCATGGAGCTCGTCTCATCTGAGTCCCAGAAGGGAGCTCTGATTTCCCGCATGGACCTCGGGCATTAAGCATGGGGCTTTGACTTCCAGCATGGAGCTCGTCTCATCTGAGTCCCAGAAGGGAGCTCTGATTTCCCGCATGGACCTCGGGCATTAAGCATGGGGCTCTGACTTCCAGCATGGAGCTCGTCTCATCTGAGTCCCAGAAGGGAGCTCTTATTTCCCGCATGGACCTCTGGCATTAAGCTCTGACTTCCAGCATGGAGCTCGTCTCATCTGAGACCCGGAAGGGAGCTCTGATTTCCCGCATGGACCTCGGGCATTAGGCATGGGGCTCTCACTTCCAGCATGGAGCTCGTCTCATCTGAGTCCCGGAAGGGAGCTCTGATTTCCCGCATGGACCTCGGGCATTAAGGCTACTTTGTTACATTTTGGGATGAATGCTGGGCTTTGCTGAGACTGTGCAAGATGCTTTGCGTGAGCTCCGGATAGGCGACTTTGTGACATTTTGGGATGCGTGCTGGTACTTTGCTGGGACTGAGTGCCGCTGCATTTTGGGATCCATGCGGGTCCGTTTTGGGACTGAGTGCCGCTGCATTTTGGGATCTTTGGCTTGCATGGAGCTCGTCTCATCTGAGTCCCAGAAGGGAGCTCTGATTTCCCGCATGGACCTCTGGCATTACGCTCTGACTTCCAGCATGGAGCTCGTCTCATCTGAGTCCCAGAAGGGAGCTCTGATTTCCCGCATGGACCTCGGGCATTAAGCTCTCACTTCCAGCATGGAGCTCGTCTCATCTGAGTCCCGGAAGGGAGCTCTGATTTCCCGCATGGACCTCTGGCATTACGCTCTGACTTCCAGCATGGAGCTCGTCTCATCTGAGTCCCAGAAGGGAGCTCTGATTTCCCGCATGGACCTCTGGCATTAAGCTCTGACTTCCAGCATGGAGCTCGTCTCATCTGAGTCCCAGAAGGGAGCTCTTATTTCCCGCATGGACCTCGGGCATTAAGCATGGAGCGCTGACTTCCAGCATGGAGCTCGTCTCATCTGAGTCCCAGAAGGGAGCTCTGATTTCCCGCATGGACCTCGGGCATTAAGCATGGGGCTTTGACTTCCAGCATGGAGCTCGTCTCATCTGAGTCCCAGAAGGGAGCTCTGATTTCCCGCATGGACCTCGGGCATTAAGCATGGGGCTTTGACTTCCAGCATGGAGCTCGTCTCATCTGAGTCCCAGAAGGGAGCTCTGATTTCCCGCATGGACCTCGGGCATTAAGCATGGGGCTTTGACTTCCAGCATGGAGCTCGTCTCATCTGAGTCCCAGAAGGGAGCTCTGATTTCCCGCATGGACCTCTGGCATTAAGCGCTGACTTCCAGCATGGAGCTCGTCTCATCTGAGACCCGGAAGGGAGCTCTGATTTCCCGCATGGACCTCGGGCATTAGGCATGGGGCTCTCACTTCCAGCATGGAGCTCGTCTCATCTGAGTCCCGGAAGGGAGCTCTGATTTCCCGCATGGACCTCGGGCATTAAGGCTACTTTGTTACATTTTGGGATGAATGCTGGGCTTTGCTGAGACTGTGCAAGATGCTTTGCGTGAGCTCCGGATAGGCGACTTTGTGACATTTTGGGATGCGTGCTGGTACTTTGCTGGGACTGAGTGCCGCTGCATTTTGGGATCCATGCGGGTCCGTTTTGGGACTGAGTGCCGCTGCATTTTGGGATCTTTGGCTTGCATGGAGCTCGTCTCATCTGAGTCCCAGAAGGGAGCTCTGATTTCCCGCATGGACCTCTGGCATTACGCTCTGACTTCCAGCATGGAGCTCGTCTCATCTGAGTCCCAGAAGGGAGCTCTGATTTCCCGCATGGACCTCGGGCATTAAGCATGGGGCTTTGACTTCCAGCATGGAGCTCGTCTCATCTGAGTCCCAGAAGGGAGCTCTGATTTCCCGCATGGACCTCGGGCATTAAGCATGGGGCTTTGACTTCCAGCATGGAGCTCGTCTCATCTGAGTCCCAGAAGGGAGCTCTGATTTCCCGCATGGACCTCGGGCATTAAGGCTACTTTGTTACATTTTGGGATGAATGCTGGGCTTTGCTGAGACTGTGCAAGATGCTTTGCGTGAGCTCCGGATAGGCGACTTTGTGACATTTTGGGATGCGTGCTGGTACTTTGCTGGGACTGAGTGCCGCTGCATTTTGGGATCCATGCGGGTCCGTTTTGGGACTGAGTGCCGCTGCATTTTGGAATACATGATGGTCCGTTTTGGGGTCCAGGCTGGGACTTAGTGCCGCTGCATTTTGGGATCTTTGGCTTGCATGGAGCTCGTCTCATCTGAGTCCCAGAAGGGAGCTCTGATTTCCCGCATGGACCTCTGGCATTACGCTCTGACTTCCAGCATGGAGCTCGTCTCATCTGAGTCCTGGAAGGGAGCTCTGATTTCCCGCATGGACCTCTGGCATTAAGCTCTGACTTCCAGCATGGAGCTCGTCTCATCTGAGTCCCAGAAGGGAGCTCTGACTTCCCGCATGGACCTCGGGCATTAAGCATGGAGCTCTGACTTCCAGCATGGAGCTCGTCTCATCTGAGTCCCGGAAGGGAGCTCTGATTTCCCGCATGGACCTCGGGCATTAAGCATGGGGCTTTGACTTCCAGCATGGAGCTCGTCTCATCTGAGTCCCAGAAGGGAGCTCTGACTTCCCGCATGGACCTCGGGCATTAAGCTCTGACTTCCAGCATGGAGCTCGTCTCATCTGAGTCCCAGAAGGGAGCTCTTATTTCCCGCATGGACCTCTGGCATTAAGCTCTGACTTCCAGCATGGAGCTCGTCTCATCTGAGACCCGGAAGGGAGCTCTTATTTCCCGCATGGACCTCGGGCATTAAGCATGGAGCGCTGACTTCCAGCATGGAGCTCGTCTCATCTGAGACCCGGAAGGGAGCTCTGATTTCCCGCATGGACCTCGGGCATTAAGGCTACTTTGTTACATTTTGGGATGAATGCTGGGCTTTGCTGAGACTGTGCAAGATGCTTTGCGTGAGCTCCGGATAGGCGACTTTGTGACATTTTGGGATGCGTGCTGGTACTTTGCTGGGCCTGAGTGCCGCTGCATTTTGGGATCCATGCGGGTCCGTTTTGGGACTGAGTGCCGCTGCATTTTGGAATACATGATGGTCCGTTTTGGGGTCCAGGCTGGGACTTAGTGCCGCTGCATTTTGGGATCTTTGGCTTGCATGGAGCTCGTCTCATCTGAGTCCCAGAAGGGAGCTCTGATTTCCCGCATGGACCTCGGGCATTAGGCATGGGGCTCTCACTTCCAGCATGGAGCTCGTCTCATCTGAGTCCCGGAAGGGAGCTCTGATTTCCCGCATGGACCTCGGGCATTAAGCATGGGGCTCTGACTTCCAGCATGGAGCTCGTCTCATCTGAGTCCCAGAAGGGAGCTCTTATTTCCCGCATGGACCTCTGGCATTAAGCTCTGACTTCCAGCATGGAGCTCGTCTCATCTGAGTCCCAGAAGGGAGCTCTTATTTCCCGCATGGACCTCGGGCATTAAGCATGGAGCGCTGACTTCCAGCATGGAGCTCGTCTCATCTGAGTCCCAGAAGGGAGCT
>NW_026904285.1:0-47068 GCF_024500275.1 Phycodurus eques | reverse complement strand
GGCCGAGCGGCGAGCATTAAAGGACTCATTTTCGCTCAAATAGTCGGCTTTTATTGACTAAATTGTAACATGACGACCTATGTGACGTTGGCAGGACTTTTTAGCGCTTACTTTTGAGCTAGTGGGCTAAGATTTGAAACAAACGATCGGTGGGAATCCAGCTTTCAGGGGAGGCCTCCCCGAGTCTCTGGACAGCTGTGGGGCCGATCGGCGAGCGTTAAAGAACTCAGTTTGGGTCCAGTCGGAGGCCTTTATTGACTAAATTGTAACATGACGACCTATGTGATTTTGGCAGGACATTTTTAGCGCCTACTTTTCAGCTACTGGGCTAAGATTTGAAACAAACGATCGGTCGGCAGCCAGCTTTCAGGGGAGGCCTCTTCCAAGCCTCTCGGAGGTCGTGGGGCCCGAACGGCGAGCATCAAAGCACTCGGTTTCGCTCCAGTAGTAGGCCTTTATTGACTAAATTGTAACATGACAACCTATGTGACTTTGGCAGGACTTTTTAGCGCTTACTTTTCAGCGACTGGGCTAAGATTTGAAACAAACGATCGGTGGGAATCCATCTTTCAGGGGAGGCCTCCCCCGAGTCTCTGGACGGCTGTGGGGGCGAACGGCGAGCGTCAAAGCACTCTGTTTCGCTCCAGTATTAGGCCTTTATTGACTGAAATTGTAACATGACAACCTATGTGACTTTGGGAGGACTTTTTAGCGCTTACTTTTGACCTAGTGCGCTAAGATTTGAAACAAACGATCGGTGGGAATCCAGCTTTCAGGGGAGGCCTCCCCCGAGTCTCTGGACAGCTGTGGGGCCTGATCGGCGAGCGTTAAAGCACTCAGTTTCGGTCCAGTCGGAGGCCTTTATTGACTAAATTGTAACATGACGACCTATGTGATTTTGGCAGGACATTTTAGCGCCTACTTTTCAGCTACTGGGCTAAGATTTGAAACAAACGATCGGTCGGGAAGCCTAGCCTTTCAGGGGAGGCCTCTTCCAAGCCTCTCGGAGGTCGTGGGCCCGAACGGCGAGCGTCAAAGCATTCGGTTTCGCTCCAGTATTAGGCCTTTATTGACTAAATTGTAACATGACAACCTATGTGACTTTGGGAGGACTTTTTAGCGCTTACTTTTGACCTAGTGCGCTAAGATTTGAAAAAAACGATAGGTGGGAATCCAGCTTTCAGGGGAGTCCTCCCCCGAGTCTCTGGAAGGCTGTGGGGCCGAGCGGCGAGCGTTAAAGCACTCAGTTTCGCTCAAGTACCATGACGACCGATTTGACTTCGGCACGACTTTAGGTCGCTTAATTTCTGCCTCGCGGGCTAGGAATTTACACGGACAAGCCTTGGGAATCCAGCTTTAAAGGGAGGCCTCTTCCAAGCCTCTCGGAGCTTGTGAGGCCGAACGGCGAGCGTCAAAGCACTCGGTTTCGCTCCAGTAGTAGGCTTTTATTGACTAAATTGTAACATGACGACCTATGTGACTTTGGCAGGACTTTTTAGCGCCTACTTTTGAGTTAGTGGGCTAAGATTTGAAACAAACGATCGGTGGGAATCCAGCTTTCAGGGGAGGCCTCCCCTGAGTCTCTGGACGGCTGTGGGGGCGAACGGCAAGCGTCAAAGCACTCGGTTTCGCTCCAGTAGTAGGCCTTTATTGACTAAATTGTAACATGACAACCTATGTGACTTTGGGAGGACTTTTTAGCGCTTACTTTTGACCTAGTGCGCTAAGATTTGAAACAAACGATCGGTGGGAATCCAGCTTTCAGGGGAGTCCTCCCCCGAGTCTCTGGAAGGCTGTGGGGCCGAGCGGCGAGCATTAAAGGACTCATTTTCGCTCAAATAGTCGGCTTTTATTGACTAAATTGTAACATGACGACCTATGTGACGTTGGCAGGACTTTTTAGCGCTTACTTTTGAGCTAGTGGGCTAAGATTTGAAACAAACGATCGGTGGGAATCCAGCTTTCAGGGGAGGCCTCCCCCGAGTCTCTGGACAGCTGTGGGGCCGATCGGCGAGCGTTAAAGAACTCAGTTTGGGTCCAGTCGGAGGCCTTTATTGACTAAATTGTAACATGACGACCTATGTGATTTTGGCAGGACATTTTAGCGCCTACTTTTCAGCTACTGGGCTAAGATTTGAAACAAACGATCGGTCGGCAGCCAGCTTTCAGGGGAGGCCTCTTCCAAGCCTCTCGGAGGTCGTGGGCCCGAACGGCGAGCATCAAAGCACTCGGTTTCGCTCCAGTAGTAGGCCTTTATTGACTAAATTGTAACATGACAACCTATGTGACTTTGGGAGGACTTTTTAGCGCTTACTTTTGACCTATTGCGCTAATATTTGAAACAAACGATCGGTGGGAATCCAGCTTTCAGGGGAGTCCTCCCCCGAGTCTCTGGAAGGCTGTGGGGCCGAGCGGCGAGCGTTAAAGCACTCAGTTTCGCTCAAGTACCATGACGACCGAGTTGACTTCGGCACGACTTTAGGTCGCTTAATTTCTGCCTAGCGGGCTAGAAATTTACACAGACAAGCCTTGGGAATCCAGCTTTAAAGGGAGGCCTCTTCCAAGCCTCTCGGAGCTTGTGAGGCCGAACGGCGAGCGTCAAAGCACTCGGTTTCGCTCCAGTAGTAGGCCTTTATTGACTAAATTGTAACATGACAACCTATGTGACTTTGGGAGGGCTTTTTAGCGCTTACTTTTGACCTAGTGCGCTAAGATTTGAAACAAACGATCAGTGGTAATCCAGCTTTCAGGGGAGGCCTCCCCCGAGTCTCTGGACAGCTGTGGGGCCGATCGGCGAGCGTTAAAGCACTCAGTTTCGGTCCAGTCGGAGGCCTTTATTGACTAAATTGTAACATGACGACCTATGTGATTTTGGCAGGACTTTTTAGCGCCTACTTTTCAGCTACTGGGCTAAGATTTGAAACAAACGATCGGTGGGAAGCCACCTTTCAGGGGAGGTCTCTTCCAAGACTCTCGGAGGTCGTGGGCCCGAACGGCGAGCGTCAAAGCACTCGGTTTCGCTCCAGTATTAGGCCTTTATTGACTAAATTGTAACATGACAAACTATGTGATTTTGGCAGGACTTTTTTGCGCCTACTTTTCAGCGACTGGGCTAAGATTTGAAACAAACGATCGGTGGGAAGCCACCTTTCAGGGGAGGCCTCTTCCAAGCCTCTCGGAGGTCGTGGGCCCGAACGGCGAGCGTCAAAGCACTCTGTTTCGCTCCAGTAGTAGGCCTTTATTGACTAAATTGTAACATGACGACCTATGTGACTTTGGGAGGACTTTTTAGCGCTTACTTTTGACCTAGTGCGCTAAGATTTGAAACAAACGATCGGTGGTAATCCAGCTTTCAGGGGAGGCCTCCCCCGAGTCTCTGGACAGCTGTGGGGCCGATCGGCGAGCGTTAAAGCACTCAGTTTCGGTCCAGTCGGAGGCCTTAATTGACTAAATTGTAACATGACGACCTATGTGATTTTGGCAGGACTTTTTAGCGCCTACTTTTCAGCTACTGGGCTAAGATTTGAAACAAACAATCGGTGGGAAGCCACCTTTCAGGCGAGGTCTCTTCCAAGCCTCTCGGAGGTCGTGGGGCCGAACGGCGAGCGTCAAAGCACTCGGTTTCGCTCCAGTATTAGGCCTTTATTGACTAAATTGTAACATGACAACCTATGTGATTTTGGCAGGACTTTTTTGCGCCTACTTTTCAGCGACTGGGCTAAGATTTGAAACAAACGATCGGTGGGAATCCAGCTTTCAGGGGAGGCCTCCCCCGAGTCTCTGGATGGCTGTGGGGCCGAGCGGCGAGCGTTAAAGCACTCAGTTTCGCTCGAGTACCATGACGACCGATTTGACTTCGGCACGACTTTAGTCGCTTAATTTCTGCCTAGCGGGCTAGGAATTCACACAGACAAGGCTTGGGAATCCAGCTTTCAGGGGAGGCCTCTTCCAAGACTCTCGGAGGTCGTGGGCCCGAACGGCGAGCGTCAAAGCACTCTGTTTCGCTCCACTAGTAGGCCTTTATTGAGTAAATTGTTTCATGACAACCTATGTGATTTTGGCAGGACTTTTTAGCGCCTACTTTTGAGCTAGTGGGCTAAGATTTGAAACAAACGATCGGTGGGAAGCCACCTTTCAGGGGAGGCCTCTTCCAAGCCTCTCGGAGGTCGTGGGCCCGAACGGCGAGCGTCAAAGCACTTGGTTTCGCTCCAGTATTAGGCCTTTATTGACTAAATTGTAACATGACAACCTATGTGACTTTGGGAGGACTTTTTAGTGCTTACTTTTGACCTAGTGCGCTAAGATTTGAAACAAACGATCGGTGGTAATCCAGCTTTCAGGGGAGGCCTCCCCCGAGTCTCTGCACAGCTGTGGGGCCGATCGGCGAGCGTTAAAGCACTCAGTTTCGGTCCAGTCGGAGGCCTTTATTGACTAAATTGTAACATGACGACCTATGTGATTTTGGCAGGACTTTTTAGCGCCTACTTTTCAGCTATTGGGCTAAGATTTGAAACAAACGATCGGTGGGAAGCCAGCTTTCAGGGAGGCCTCTTCCAAGCCTCTCGGAGCTCGTGAGGCCGAACGGCGAGCGTCAAAGCACTCGGTTTCGCTCCAGTAGTAGGCTTTTATTGACTAAATTGTAACATGACGACCTATGTGACTTTGGCAGGACTTTTTAGCGCCTACTTTTGAGTTAGTGGGCTAAGATTTGAAACAAACGATCGGTGGGAATCCAGCTTTCAGGGGAGGCCTCCCCTGAGTCTCTGGATGGCTGTGGGGGCGAACGGCAAGCGTCAAAGCACTCGGTTTCGCTCCAGTAGTAGGCCTTTATTGACTAAATTGTAACATGACAACCTATGTGACTTTGGGAGGACTTTTTAGCGCTTACTTTTGACCTAGTGCGCTAAGATTTGAAACAAACGATCGGTGGGAATCCAGCTTTCAGGGGAGTCCTCCCCCGAGTCTCTGGAAGGCTGTGGGGCCGAGCGGCGAGCATTAAAGGACTCATTTTCGCTCAAATAGTCGGCTTTTATTGACTAAATTGTAACATGACGACCTATGTGACGTTGGCAGGACTTTTTAGCGCTTACTTTTGAGCTAGTGGGCTAAGATTTGAAACAAACGATCGGTGGGAATCCAGCTTTCAGGGGAGGCCTCCCCCGAGTCTCTGGACAGCTGTGGGGCCGATCGGCGAGCGTTAAAGAACTCAGTTTGGGTCCAGTCGGAGGCCTTTATTGACTAAATTGTAACATGACGACCTATGTGATTTTGGCAGGACATTTTAGCGCCTACTTTTCAGCTACTGGGCTAAGATTTGAAACAAACGATCGGTCGGCAGCCAGCTTTCAGGGGAGGCCTCTTCCAAGCCTCTCGGAGGTCGTGGGCCCGAACGGCGAGCATCAAAGCACTCGGTTTCGCTCCAGTAGTAGGCCTTTATTGACTAAATTGTAACATGACAACCTATGTGACTTTGGGAGGACTTTTTAGCGCTTACTTTTGACCTATTGCGCTAATATTTGAAACAAACGATCGGTGGGAATCCAGCTTTCAGGGGAGTCCTCCCCCGAGTCTCTGGAAGGCTGTGGGGCCGAGCGGCGAGCGTTAAAGCACTCAGTTTCGCTCAAGTACCATGACGACCGAGTTGACTTCGGCACGACTTTAGGTCGCTTAATTTCTGCCTAGCGGGCTAGAAATTTACACAAACAAGCCTTGGGAATCCAGCTTTAAAGGGAGGCCTCTTCCAAGCCTCTCGGAGCTTGTGAGGCCGAACGGCGAGCGTCAAAGCACTCGGTTTCGCTCCAGTAGTAGGCCTTTATTGACTAAATTGTAACATGACAACCTATGTGACTTTGGGAGGGCTTTTTAGCGCTTACTTTTGACCTAGTGCGCTAAGATTTGAAACAAACGATCAGTGGTAATCCAGCTTTCAGGGGAGGCCTCCCCCGAGTCTCTGGACAGCTGTGGGGCCGATCGGCGAGCGTTAAAGCACTCAGTTTCGGTCCAGTCGGAGGCCTTTATTGACTAAATTGTAACATGACGACCTATGTGATTTTGGCAGGACTTTTTAGCGCCTACTTTTCAGCTACTGGGCTAAGATTTGAAACAAACGATCGGTGGGAAGCCACCTTTCAGGGGAGGTCTCTTCCAAGACTCTCGGAGGTCGTGGGCCCGAACGGCGAGCGTCAAAGCACTCGGTTTCGCTCCAGTATTAGGCCTTTATTGACTAAATTGTAACATGACAAACTATGTGATTTTGGCAGGACTTTTTTGCGCCTACTTTTCAGCGACTGGGCTAAGATTTGAAACAAACGATCGGTGGGAAGCCACCTTTCAGGGGAGGCCTCTTCCAAGCCTCTCGGAGGTCGTGGGCCCGAACGGCGAGCGTCAAAGCACTCTGTTTCGCTCCAGTAGTAGGCCTTTATTGACTAAATTGTAACATGACGACCTATGTGACTTTGGGAGGACTTTTTAGCGCTTACTTTTGACCTAGTGCGCTAAGATTTGAAACAAACGATCGGTGGTAATCCAGCTTTCAGGGGAGGCCTCCCCCGAGTCTCTGGACAGCTGTGGGGCCGATCGGCGAGCGTTAAAGCACTCAGTTTCGGTCCAGTCGGAGGCCTTAATTGACTAAATTGTAACATGACGACCTATGTGATTTTGGCAGGACTTTTTAGCGCCTACTTTTCAGCTACTGGGCTAAGATTTGAAACAAACAATCGGTGGGAAGCCACCTTTCAGGCGAGGTCTCTTCCAAGCCTCTCGGAGGTCGTGGGGCCGAACGGCGAGCGTCAAAGCACTCGGTTTCGCTCCAGTATTAGGCCTTTATTGACTAAATTGTAACATGACAACCTATGTGATTTTGGCAGGACTTTTTTGCGCCTACTTTTCAGCGACTGGGCTAAGATTTGAAACAAACGATCGGTGGGAATCCAGCTTTCAGGGGAGGCCTCCCCCGAGTCTCTGGATGGCTGTGGGGCCGAGCGGCGAGCGTTAAAGCACTCAGTTTCGCTCGAGTACCATGACGACCGATTTGACTTCGGCACGACTTTAGTCGCTTAATTTCTGCCTAGCGGGCTAGGAATTCACACAGACAAGGCTTGGGAATCCAGCTTTCAGGGGAGGCCTCTTCCAAGACTCTCGGAGGTCGTGGGCCCGAACGGCGAGCGTCAAAGCACTCTGTTTCGCTCCACTAGTAGGCCTTTATTGAGTAAATTGTTTCATGACAACCTATGTGATTTTGGCAGGACTTTTTAGCGCCTACTTTTGAGCTAGTGGGCTAAGATTTGAAACAAACGATCGGTGGGAAGCCACCTTTCAGGGGAGGCCTCTTCCAAGCCTCTCGGAGGTCGTGGGCCCGAACGGCGAGCGTCAAAGCACTTGGTTTCGCTCCAGTATTAGGCCTTTATTGACTAAATTGTAACATGACAACCTATGTGACTTTGGGAGGACTTTTTAGTGCTTACTTTTGACCTAGTGCGCTAAGATTTGAAACAAACGATCGGTGGTAATCCAGCTTTCAGGGGAGGCCTCCCCCGAGTCTCTGCACAGCTGTGGGGCCGATCGGCGAGCGTTAAGGCACTCAGTTTCGGTCCAGTCGGAGGCTTTTATTGACTAAATTGTAACATGACGACCTATGTGATTTTGGCAGGACATTTTAGCGCCTACTTTTGAGCTACTGGGCTAAGATTTGAAACAAACGATCGGTGGGCAGCCAGCTTTCAGGGGAGGCCTCCCCCGAGTCTCTGGACGGCTGTGGGGGCGAACGGCGAGCGTCAAAGCACTCGGTTTCGCTCCAGTATTAGGCTTTTATTGACTAAATTGTAACATGACAACCTATGTGACTTTGGGAGGACTTTTTAGCGCTTACTTTTGACTTAGTGCGCTAAGATTTGAAACAAACGATCGGTGGGAGGCCTCCCCCGAGTCTCTGGACAGCTGTGGGGCCGATCGGCGAGCGTTAAAGCACTCAGTTTCGCTCAAGTACCATGACGACCGATTTGACTTCGGCACGACTTTAGGTCGCTTAATTTCTGCCTAGCGGGCTAGGAATTTACACAGACAAGCCTTGGGAATCCAGCTTTAAAGGGAGGCCTCTTCCAAGCCTCTCGGAGCTTGTGAGGCCGAACGGCGAGCGTCAAAGCACTCTGTTTCGCTCCAGTAGTAGGCTTTTATTGACTAAATTGTAACATAACGACCTATGTGACTTTGGCAGGACTTTGTAGCGCTTACTTTTGAGCTAGTGGGCTAAGATTTGAAACAAACGATCGGTGGGAATCCAGCTTTCAGGGGAGGCCTCCCCCGAGTCTCTGGACGGCTGTGGGGGCGAACGCCGAGCGTCAAAGCACTCGGTTTCGCTCCAGTAGTAGGCCTTTATTGACTAAATTGTAGCATGACAACCTATGTGACTTTGGGAGGACTTTTTAGCGCTTACTTTTGACCTAGTGCGCTAAGATTTGAAACAAACGATCGGTGGGAATCCAGCTTTCAGGGGAGTCCTCCCCCGAGTCTCTGGAAGGCTGTGGGGCCGAGCGGCGAGCGTTAAAGCACTCAGTTTCGCTCAAGTAGTAGGCTTTTATTGACTAAATTGTAACATGACGACCTATGTGACTTTGGCAGGACTTTTTAGCGCTTACTTTTGAGCTAGTGGGCTAAGATTTGAAACAAACGATTGGTGGGAATCCGGCTTTCAGGGGAGGCCTCCCCCGAATCTCTGGACGGCTGTGGGGGCGAACGGCGAGCGTTAAAGCACTCAGTTTCGCTCAAGTACCATGACGACCGATTTGACTTCGGCACGACTTTAGGTCGCTTAATTTCTGCCTAGCGGGCTAGGAATTTACACAGACAAGCCTTGGGAAACCAGCTTTAAAGGGACGCCTCTTCCAAGCCTCTCGGAGCTCGTGAGGCCGAACGGCGAGCGTCAAAGCACTCGGTTTCGCTCCAGTAGTAGGCTTTTATTGACTAAATTGTAACATGACGACCTATGTGACTTTGGCAGGACTTTTTAGCGCTTACTTTTGAGCTAGTGGGCTAAGATTTGAAACAAACGATCGGTGGGAATCCAGCTTTCAGGGGAGGCCTCCCCCGAGTCTCTGGACGGCTGTGGGGGCGAACGGCGAGCGTCAAAGCACTCGGTTTCTCTCCAGTAGTTGGCCTTTATTGAGTAAATTGTAACATGACGACCTATGTGATTTTGGCAGGACTTTTTAGCGCCTACTTTTCAGCTACTGGGCTAAGATTTGAAATAAACGATCGGTGGGAATCTAGCTTTCAGGGGAGGCCTCTTCCAAGCCTCTCGGAGGTCGTGGGCCCGAACGGCGAGCGTCAAAGCACTCTGTTTCGCTCCAGTAGCAGGCCTTTATTGACTAAATTGTAACATGACGACCTATGTGACTTTGGCAGGACATTTTAGCGCCTACTTTTCAGTTACTGGGCGAAGATTTGAAACAAACGATCGTCGGGAATCCAGCTTTCAGGGGAGACCTCCCCCGAGTCTCTGGACGGCTGTGGGGCCGAACGATGAGCGTCAAAGCACTCGGTTTCTCTCCAGTAGTAGGCCTTTATTGAGTAAATTGTAACATGACGACCGATGTGATTTTGGCAGGACTTTTTTGCGCCTACTTTTCAGCTACTGGGCTAAGATTTGAAACAAACGATCGATGGGAATCCAGCTTTCAGGGGAGGCCTCTTCCAAGCCTCTCGGAGGTCGTGGGGCCGAACGGCGAGCATCAAAGCACTCGGTTTCGCTCCAGTAGTCGGCCTTTATTGAGTAAATTGTAACATGACGACCTATGTGATTTTGGCAGGACTTTTTAGTGCCTACTTCTCAGCTACTGGGCTAAGATTTTAAACAAACGATCGGTGGGAATCCAGCTTTTAGGGGAGGCCTCCCCCGAGTCTCTGGACGGCTGTGGGGCCGAGTGGCGAGCATAATAGCACTCAGTTTCGCTCAAGTACCATGACGACCGATTTGACTTCGGCACGACTTTATGTCGCTTAATTTCTGCCTAGCGGGCTAGGAATTTACACAGACAAGCCTTGGGAATCCAGCTTTAAAGGGAGGCCTCTTCCAAGCCTCTCGGAGCTTGTGAGGCCGAACGGCGAGCGTCAAAGCATTCTGTTTCGCTCCAGTAGTAGGCTTTTATTGACTAAATTGTAACATGACGACCTATGTGACTTTGGCAGGACTTTTTAGCGCTTACTTTTGAGCTAGTGGGCTAAGATTTGAAACAAACGATCGGTGGGAATCCAGCTTTCAGGGGAGGCCTCCCCCGAGTCTCTGGACGGCTGTGGGGGCGAACGCCGAGCGTCAAAGCACTCGGTTTCGCTCCAGTAGTAGGCCTTTATTGACTAAATTGTAGCATGACAACCTATGTGACTTTGGGAGGACTTTTTAGCGCTTACTTTGGACCTAGTGCGCTAAGATTTGAAACAAACGATCGGTGGGAATCCAGCTTTCAGGGGAGTCCTCCCCCGAGTCTCTGGAAGGCTGTGGGGCCGAGCGGCGAGCGTTAAAGCACTCAGTTTCGCTCAAGTAGTAGGCTTTTATTGACTAAATTGTAACATGACGACCTATGTGACTTTGGCAGGACTTTTTAGCGCTTACTTTTGAGCTAGTGGGCTAAGATTTGAAACAAACGATTGGTGGGAATCCGGCTTTCAGGCGAGGCCTCCCCCGAGTCTCTGGACGGCTGTGGGGGTTAACGGCGAGCGTTAAAGCACTCAGTTTCGCTCAAGTACCATGACGACCGATTTGACTTCGGCACGACTTTAGGTCGCTTAATTTCTGCCTAGCGGGCTAGGAATTTACACAGACAAGCCTTGGGAATCCAGCTTTAAAGGGAGGCCTCTTCCAAGCCTCTCGGAGCTCGTGGGGCCGAACGGCGAGCGTCGAAGCACTCGGTTTCGCTCCAGTAGTAGGCCTTTATTGACTAAATTGTAACATGACAACCTATGTGACTTTGGCAGGACTTTTTAGTGCCTACTTTTGAACTAGTGCGCTAAGATTTGAAACAAACGATCGGTGGGAATCCAGCTTTCAGGGGAGGCCTCCCCCGAGTCTCTGGACAGCTGTGGGGCCGATCGGCGAGCGTTAAAGCACTCAGTTTCGGTCCAGTCGGAGGCCTTTATTGACTAAATTGTAACATGACGACCTATGTGATTTTGGCAGGACTTTTTAGCGCCTACTTTTCAGCTACTGGGCTAAGATTTGAAACAAACGATCGGTGGGAAGCCACCTTTCAGGGGAGGTCTCTTCCAAGACTCTCGGAGGTCGTGGGCCCGAACGGCGAGCGTCAAAGCACTCGGTTTCGCTCCAGTAGTAGGCCTTTATTGACTAAATTGTAACATGACGACCTATGTGACTTTGGCAGGACTATTTAGCGCTTACTTTTGAGCTAGTGGGCTAAGATTTGAAACAAACGATCGGTGGGAATCCAGCTTTCAGGGGAGGCCTCCCCCGAGTCTCTGGACGGCTGTGGGGGCGAACGGCGAGCGTCAAAGCACTCGGTTTCGCTCCAGTAGTAGGCCTTTATTGACTAAATTGTAACAAGACAACCTATGTGACTTTGGGAGGACTTTTTAGCGCTTACTTTTGACCTAGTGCGCTAAGATTTGAAACAAACGATCGGTGGGAATCCAGCTTTCAGGGGAGTCCTCCCCCGAGTCTCTGGAAGGCTGTGGGGCCAGGCGGCGAGCGTTAAAGCACTCAGTTTCGCTCAAGTAGTCGGCTTTTATTGACTAAATTGTAACATGACGACCTATGTGACTTTGGCAGGACTTTTTAGCGCATACTCTTGAGCTAGTGGGCTAAGATTTGAAACAAACGATCGGTGGGAATCCAGCTTTCAGGGGAGGCCTCCCCCGAGTCTCTGGACGGCTGTGGGGCCGAGTGGCGAGCATAATAGCACTCAGTTTCGCTCAAGTACCATGACGACCGATTTGACTTCGGCACGACTTTATGTCGCTTAATTTCTGCCTAGCGGGCTAGGAATTTACACAGACAAGCCTTGGGAATCCAGCTTTAAAGGGAGGCCTCTTCCAAGCCTCTCGGAGCTTGTGAGGCCGAACGGCGAGCGTCAAAGCATTCTGTTTCGCTCCAGTAGTAGGCTTTTATTGACTAAATTGTAACATGACGACCTATGTGACTTTGGCAGGACTTTTTAGCGCTTACTTTTGAGCTAGTGGGCTAAGATTTGAAACAAACGATCGGTGGGAATCCAGCTTTCAGGGGAGGCCTCCCCCGAGTCTCTGGACGGCTGTGGGGGCGAACGCCGAGCGTCAAAGCACTCGGTTTCGCTCCAGTAGTAGGCCTTTATTGACTAAATTGTAGCATGACAACCTATGTGACTTTGGGAGGACTTTTTAGCGCTTACTTTGGACCTAGTGCGCTAAGATTTGAAACAAACGATCGGTGGGAATCCAGCTTTCAGGGGAGTCCTCCCCCGAGTCTCTGGAAGGCTGTGGGGCCGAGCGGCGAGCGTTAAAGCACTCAGTTTCGCTCAAGTACCATGACGACCGATTTGACTTCGGCACGACTTTAGGTCGCTTAATTTCTGCCTAGCGGGCTAGGAATTTACACAGACAAGCCTTGGGAATCCAGCTTTAAAGGGAGCCCTCTTCCAAGCCTCTCGGAGCTTGTGAGGCCGAACGGCGAGCGTCAAATCACTCGGTTTCGCTCCAGTAGTAGGCTTTTATTGACTAAATTGTAGCATGACGACCTATGTGACTTTGGCAGGACTTTTTAGCGCTTACTTTTGAGCTAGTGGGCTAAGATTTGAAACAAACGATCGGTGGGAATCCAGCTTTCAGGGGAGGCCACCCCCGAGTCTCTGGACGGCTGTGGGGGCGAACGCCGAGCGTCAAAGCACTCGGTTTCGCTCCAGTAGTAGGCCTTTATTGACTAAATTGTAGCATGACAACCTATGTGACTTTGGCAGGACTTTTTAGCGCTTACTTTTGAGCTAGTGGGCTAAGATTTGAAACAAACGATTGGTGGGAATCCGGCTTTCAGGGGAGGCCTCCCCCGAGTCTCTGCACGGCTGTGGGGGCGAACGGCGAGCGTTAAAGCACTCAGTTTCGCTCAAGTACCATGACGACCGATTTGACTTCGGCACGACTTTAGGTCGCTTAATTTCTGCCTAGCGGGCTAGGAGTTTACACAGACAAGCCTTGGGAATCCAGCTTTAAAGGGAGGCCTCTTCCAAGCCTCTCGGAGCTCGTGAGGCCGAACGGCGAGCGTCAAAGCACTCGGTTTCGCTCCAGTAGTAGGCTTTTATTGACTAAATTGTAACATGACGACCTATGTGACTTTGGCAGGACTTTTTAGCGCTTACTTTTGAGCTAGTGGGCTAAGATTTGAAACAAACGATCGGTGGGAATCCAGCTTTCAGGGGAGGCCTCCCCCGAGTCTCTGGACGGCTGTGGGGGCGAACGGCGAGCGTCAAAGCACTCGGTTTCTCTCCAGTAGTTGGCCTTTATTAAATAAATTGTAACGTGACGACCTATGTGATTTTGGCAGGACTTTTTAGCGCCTACTTTTCAGCTACTGGGCTAAGATTTGAAACAAACGATCGGTGGGAAGCCAGCTTTCAGGGAGGCCTCTTCTAAGCCTCTCGGAGGTCGTGGGCCCGAACGGCGAGCCTCAAAGCACTCGGTTTCGCTCCAGTAGTAGGCCTTTATTGACTAAATTGTAACATGACAACCTATGTGACTTTGGGAGGACTTTTTAGCGCTTACTTTTGACCTAGTGCGCTAAGATTTGAAACAAACGATTGGTGGGAATCCAGCTTTCAGGGGAGTCCTCCCCCGAGTCTCTGGACGGCTGTGGGGCCGAGCGGCGAGCGTTAAAGCACTCAGTTTCCGTCCAGTCGGAGGCCTTTATTTACTAAATTATAACATGACGACCTATGTGATTTTGGCAGGACTTTTTAGCGCCTACTTTTCAGCTATTGGGCTAAGATTTGAAACAAACGATCGGTGGGAAGCCAGCTTTCAGGGAGGCCTCTTCCAAGCCTCTCGGAGCTCGTGAGGCCGAACGGCGAGCGTCAAAGCACTCGGTTTCGCTCCAGTAGTAGGCTTTTATTGACTAAATTGTAACATGACGACCTATGTGACTTTGGCAGGACTTTTTAGCGCTTACTTTTGAGCTAGTGGGCTAAGATTTGAAACAAACGATCGGTGGGAATCCAGCTTTCAGGGGAAGCCTCCCCCGAGTCTCTGGACGGCTGTGGGGGCGAACGGCGAGCGTCAAAGCACTCGGTTTCGCTCCAGTAGTAGGCCTTTATTGACTAAATTGTAACATGACAATCTATGTGACTTTGGGAGGACTTTTTAGCGCTTACTTTTGACCTAGTGCGCTAAGATTTGAAACAAACGATCGGTGGGAATCCAGCTTTCAGGGGAGTCCTCCCCCGAGTCTCTGGAAGGCTGTGGGGCCGAGCGGCGAGCGTTAAAGAACTCATTTTCGCTCAAGTTGTCGGCTTTTATTGACTAAATTGTAACATGACGACCTATGTGACTTTGGCAGGACTTTTTAGCGCTTACTTTTGAGCTAGTGGGCTAAGATTTGAAACAAACGATCGGTGGGAATCCAGCTTTCAGGGGAGGCCTCCCGCGAGTCTCTGGACAGCTGTGGGGCCGATCGGCGAGCGTTAAAGCACTCAGTTTCGGTCCAGTCGGAGGCCTTTATTGACTAAATTGTAACTTGACGACCTATGTGATTTTGGCAGGACTTTTTAGCGCTTACTTGTGAGCTAGTGGGCTAAAATTTGAAACAAACGATCGGTGGCAATCCAGCTTTCAGGGGAGGCCTCTTCCAAGCCTCTCAGATGTCGTGGGGCCGAACGGCGAGCTTCAAAGCATTCGGTTTCGCTCCAGTAGTAGGCCTTTATTGACTAAATTGTAACATGACAACCTATGTGATTTTGGCAGGACTTTTTTGCGCTTACTTTTCAGCGACTGGGCTAAGATTTGAAACAAACGATCGGTGGGAATCCAGCTTTCAGGGGAGGCCTCCCCCGAGTCTCTGGACGGCTGTGGGGCCGAGCGGCGAGCGTTAAAGCACTCAGTTTCGCTCGAGTACCATGACGACCGATTTGACTTCAGCACGACTTTAGTCGCTTAATTTCTGCCTAGCGGGCTAGGAATTCACACAGACAAGCCTTGGGAATCCAGCCTTCAGGGGAGGCCTCTTCCAAGCCTCTCGGAGGTCGTGGGCCCGAACGGCGAGCGTCAAAGCACTCGGTTTCGCTCCAGTAGTAGGCCTTTATTGACTAAATTGTAACATGACAACCTATGTGACTTTGGGAGGACTTTTTAGCGCTTACTTTTGACCTAGTGCGCTAAGATTTGAAACAAACGATCGGTGGGAATCCAGCTTTCAGGGGAGTCCTCTCCCGAGTCTCTGGAAGGCTGTGGGGCCTAGCGGCGAGCGTTAAAGCACTCAGTTTCGCTCAAGTACCATGACGACCGATTTGACTTCGGCACGACTTTAGGTCGCTTAATTTCTGCCTCGCGGGCTAGGAATTTACACAGACAAGCCTTGGGAATCCAGCTTTAAAGGGAGGCCTCTTCCAAGCCTCTCGGAGCTTGTGAGGCCGAACGGCGAGCGTCAAAATACTCGGTTTCGCTCCAGTAGTAGGCTTTTATTGACTAAATTGTAACATGACGACCTATGTGACTTTGGCAGGACTTTTTAGCGCTTACTTTTGAGCTAGTGGGCTAAGATTTGAAACAAACGATCGGTGGGAAGCCACCTTTCAGGGGAGGCCTCTTCCAAGCCTCTCGGAGGTCGTGGGCCCGAGCGGCGAGCGTTAAAGAACTCATTTTCGCTCAGGTAGTCGGCTTTTATTGACTAAATTGTAACATGACGACCTATGTGACTTTGGCAGGACTTTTTAGCGCTTACTTTTGAGCTAGTGGGCTAAGATTTGAAACAAACGATCGGTGGGAATCCAGCTTTCAGGGGAGGCCTCCCCCGAGTCTCTGGACAGCTGTGGGGCCGATCGGCGAGCGTTAAAGCACTCAGTTTCGGTCCAGTCGGAGGCCTTTATTGACTAAATTGTAACGTGACGACCTATGTGATTTTGGCAGGACTTTTTAGCGCCTACCTTTCAGCTACTGGGCTAAGATTTGAAACAAACGATCAGTGGGAAGCCACCTTTCAGGGGAGGCCTCGTCCAAGACTCTCGGAGCTCGTGAGGCCGAACGGCGAGCGTCAAAGCACTCGGTTTCGCTCCAGTAGTAGGCTTTTGACTAAATTGTAACATGACGACCTATGTGACTTTGGCAGGACTTTTTAGCGCTTACTTTTGAGCTAGTGGGCTAAGATTTGAAACAAACGATCGGTGGGAATCCAGCTTTCAGGGGAAGCCTCCCCCGAGTCTCTGGACGGCTGTGGGGGCGAACGGCGAGCGTCAAAGCACTCGGTTTCGCTCCAGTAGTAGGCCTTTATTGACTAAATTGTAACATGACAATCTATGTGACTTTGGGAGGACTTTTTAGCGCTTACTTTTGACCTAGTGCGCTAAGATTTGAAACAAACGATCGGTGGGAATCCAGCTTTCAGGGGAGTCCTCCCCCGAGTCTCTGGAAGGCTGTGGGGCCGAGCGGCGAGCGTTAAAGAACTCATTTTCGCTCAAGTAGTCGGCTTTTATTGACTAAATTGTAACATGACGACCTATGTGACTTTGGCAGGACTTTGTAGCGCTTACTTTTGAGCTAGTGGGCTAAGATTTGAAACAAACGATCGGTGGGCAGCCAGCTTTCAGGGGAGGCCTCCCCCGAGTCTCTGGACGGCTGTGGGGCCGAGCGGCGAGCGTTAAAGCACTCAGTTTCGCTCGAGTACCATGACGACCGATTTGACTTCAGCACGACTTTAGTCGCTTAATTTCTGCCTAGCGGGCTAGGAATTCACACAGACAAGCCTTGGGAATCCAGCCTTCAGGGAAGGCCTCTTCCAAGCCTCTCGGAGGTCGTGGGCCCGAACGGCGAGCGTCAAAGCACTCGGTTTCGCTCCAGTAGTAGGCCTTTATTGACTAAATTGTAACATGACAACCTATGTGACTTTGGGGGGACTTTTTAGCGCTTACTTTTGACCTAGTGCGCTAAGATTTGAAACAAACGATCGGTGGGAATCCAGCTTTCAGGGGAGTCCTCCCCCGAGTCTCTGGAAGGCTGTGGGGCCGAGCGGCGAGCGTTAAAGCACTCAGTTTCGCTCAAGTACCATGACGACCGATTTGACTTCGGCACGACTTTAGGTCGCTTAATTTCTGCCTAGCGGGCTAGGAGTTTACACAGACAAGCCTTGGGAATCCAGCTTTAAAGGGAGGCCTCTTCCAAGCCTCTCGGAGCTTGTGAGGCCGAACGGCGAGCGTCAAAATACTCGGTTTCGCTCCAGTAGTAGGCTTTTATTGAATAAATTGTAACATGACGACCTATGTGACTTTGGCAGGACTTTTTAGCGCTTACTTTTGAGCTAGTGGGCTAAGATTTGAAACAAACGATCGGTGGGAATCCATCTTTCAGGGGAGGCCTCCCCCGAGTCTCTGGACGGCTGTGGGGGCGAACGGCGAGCGTCAAAGCACTCGGTTTCGCTCCAGTATTAGGCCTTTATTGACTAAATTGTAACATGACAACCTATGTGACTTTGGGAGGACTTTTTAGCGCTTACTTTTGACCTAGTGCGCTAAGATTTGAAACAAACGATCGGTGGGAATCCAGCTTTCAGGGGAGGCCTCCCCCGAGTCTCTGGACAGCTGTGGGGCCGATCGGCGAGCGTTAAAGCACTCAGTTTCGGTCCAGTCGGAGGCCTTTATTGACTAAATTAAACATGACGACCTATGTGATTTTGGCAGGACTTTTTAGCGCCTACTTTTCAGCTACTGGGCTAAGATTTGAAACAAACGATCGGTGGGAAGCCACCTTTCAGGGGAGGCCTCTTCCAAGCCTATCGGAGGTCGTGGGCCTGAACGGCGAGCGTCAAAGCACTCGGTTTCGCTCCAGTAGTAGGCCTTTATTGACTAAATTGTAACATGACAACCTATGTGATTTTGGCAGGACTTTTTTGCGCCTACTTTTCAGCGACTGGGCTAAGATTTGAAACAAACGATCGGTGGGAATCCAGCTTTCAGGGGAGGCCTCCCCCGAGTCTCTGGACGGCTGTGGGGCCGAGCGGCGAGCGTTAAAGCACTCGGTTTCGCTCCAGTAGTAGGCCTTTATTAAATAAATTGTAACGTGACGACCTATGTGATTTTGGCAGGACTTTTTAGCGCCTACTTTTCAGCTATTGGGCTAAGATTTGAAACAAACGATCGGTGGGAAGCCAGCTTTCAGGGAGGCCTCTTCCAAGCCTCTCGGAGCTCGTGAGGCCGAACGGCGACCGTCAAAGCACTCGGTTTCGCTCCAGTAGTAGGCTTTTATTGACTAAATTGTAACATGACGACCTATGTGACTTTGGCAGGACTTTTTAGCGCTTACTTTTGAGCTAGTGGGCTAAGATTTGAAACAAACGATCGGTGGGAATCCAGCTTTCAGGGGAGGCCTCCCCCGAGTCTCTGGACGGCTGTGGGGGCGAACGGCGAGCGTCAAAGCACTCGGTTTCTCTCCAGTAGTTGGCCTTTATTAAATAAATTGTAACGTGACGACCTATGTGATTTTGGCAGGACTTTTTAGCGCCTACTTTTCAGCTACTGGGCTAAGATTTGAAACAAACGATCGGTGGGAATCCAGCTATCAGGGGAGGCCTCTTCCAAGCCTCTCAGAGGTCGTGGGGCCGAACGGCGAGCATCAAAGCACTCGGTTTCGCTCCAGTAGTAGGCCTTTATTGACTAAATTGTAACATGACAACCTATGTGATTTTGGCAGGACTTTTTTGCGCTTACTTTTGAGCTAGTGGGCTAAGATTTGAAACAAACGATCGGTGGGAATCCATCTTTCAGGGGAGGCCTCCCCCGAGTCTCTGGACGGCTGTGGGGGCGAACGGCGAGCAGTCAAAGCACTCGGTTTCGCTCCAGTATTAGGCCTTTATTGACTAAATTGTAACATGACAACCTATGTGACTTTGGGAGGACTTTTTAGCGCTTACTTTTGACCTAGTGCGCTAAGATTTGAAACAAACGATCGGTGGGAATCCAGCTTTCAGGGGAGGCCTCCCCCGAGTCTCTGGACAGCTGTGGGGCCGATCGGCGAGCGTTAAAGCACTCAGTTTCGCTCCAGTAGTAGGCCTTTATTGACTAAATTGTAACATGACAACCTATGTGATTTTGGCAGGACTTTTTTGCGCCTACTTTTCAGCGACTGGGCTAAGATTTTAAACAAACGATCGGTGGGAATCCAGCTTTCAGGGGAGGCCTCCCCCGAGTCTCTGGACGGCTGTGGGGCCGAGCGGCGAGCGTTAAAGCACTCAGTTTCGCTCGAGTACCATGACGACCGATTTGACTTCAGCACGACTTTAGTCGCTTAATTTCTGCCTAGCGGGCTAGGAATTCACAC
Organism: Phycodurus eques; assembly: GCF_024500275.1. Classification (NCBI taxonomy): domain Eukaryota; kingdom Metazoa; phylum Chordata; class Actinopteri; order Syngnathiformes; family Syngnathidae; genus Phycodurus; species Phycodurus eques. The sequence goes on along the minus strand of NW_026904285.1, from coordinate 27,580 downwards.
AGACAAGCCTTGGGAATCCAGCCTTCAGGGGAGGCCTCTTCCAAGCCTCTCGGAGGTCGTGGGCCCGAACGGCGAGCGTCAAAGCACTCGGTTTCGCTCCAGTATTAGGCCTTTATTGACTAAATTGTAACATGACAACCTATGTGACTTTGGGAGGACGTTTTAGCGCTTACTTTTGACCTAGTGCGCTAAGATTTGAAACAAACGATCGGTGGGAATCCAGCTTTCAGGGGAGTCCTCCCCCGAGTCTCTGGAAGGCTGTGGGGCCGAGCGGCGAGCGTTAAAGCACTCAGTTTCGCTCAAGTACCATGACGACCGATTTGACTTCGGCACGACTTTAGGTCGCTTAATTTCTGCCTCGCGGGCTAGGAATTTACACAGACAAGCCTTGGGAATCCAGCTTTAAAGGGAGGCCTCTTCCAAGCCTCTCGGAGCTTGTGAGGCCGAACGGCGAGCGTCAAAATACTCGGTTTCGCTCCAGTAGTAGGCTTTTATTGACTAAATTGTAACATGACGACCTATGTGACTTTGGCAGGACTTTTTAGCGCTTACTTTTGAGCTAGTGGGCTAAGATTTGAAACAAACGATCGGTGGGAATCCATCTTTCAGGGGAGGCCTCCCCCGAGTCTCTGGACGGCTGTGGGGGCGAACGGCGAGCGTCAAAGCACTCGGTTTCGCTCCAGTATTAGGCCTTTATTGACTAAATTGTAACATGACAACCTATGTGACTTTGGGAGGACTTTTTAGCGCTTACTTTTGACCTAGTGCGCTAAGATTTGAAACAAACGATCGGTGGGAATCCAGCTTTCAGGGGAGGCCTCCCCCGAGTCTCTGGACAGCTGTGGGGCCGATCGGCGAGCGTTAAAGCACTCAGTTTTGGTCCAGTCGGAGGCCTTTATTGACTAAATTGTAACATGACGACCTATGTGATTTTGGCAGGACTTTTTAGCGCCTACTTTTCAGCTACTGGGCTAAGATTTGAAACAAACGATCGGTGGGAAGCCACCTTTCAGGGGAGGCCTCTTCCAAGCCTATCGGAGGTCGTGGGCCCGAACGGCGAGCGTCAAAGCACTCGGTTTCGCTCCAGTAGTAGGCCTTTATTGACTAAATTGTAACATGACAACCTATGTGATTTTGGCAGGACTTTTTTGCGCCTACTTTTCAGCGACTGGGCTAAGATTTGAAACAAACGATCGGTGGGAATCCAGCTTTCAGGGGAGGCCTCCCCCGAGTCTCTGGACGGCTGTGGGGCCGAGCGGCGAGCGTTAAAGCACTCGGTTTCGCTCCAGTAGTAGGCCTTTATTAAATAAATTGTAACGTGACGACCTATGTGATTTTGGCAGGACTTTTTAGCGCCTACTTTTCAGCTATTGGGCTAAGATTTGAAACAAACGATCGGTGGGAAGCCAGCTTTCAGGGAGGCCTCTTCCAAGCCTCTCGGAGCTCGTGAGGCCGAACGGCGACCGTCAAAGCACTCGGTTTCGCTCCAGTAGTAGGCTTTTATTGACTAAATTGTAACATGACGACCTATGTGACTTTGGCAGGACTTTTTAGCGCTTACTTTTGAGCTAGTGGGCTAAGATTTGAAACAAACGATCGGTGGGAATCCAGCTTTCAGGGGAGGCCTCCCCCGAGTCTCTGGACGGCTGTGGGGGCGAACGGCGAGCGTCAAAGCACTCGGTTTCTCTCCAGTAGTTGGCCTTTATTAAATAAATTGTAACGTGACGACCTATGTGATTTTGGCAGGACTTTTTAGCGCCTACCTTTTCAGCTACTGGGCTAAGATTTGAAACAAACGATCGGTGGGAATCCAGCTATCAGGGGAGGCCTCTTCCAAGCCTCTCAGAGGTCGTGGGGCCGAACGGCGAGCATCAAAGCACTCGGTTTCGCTCCAGTAGTAGGCCTTTATTGACTAAATTGTAACATGACAACCTATGTGATTTTGGCAGGACTTTTTTGCGCCTACTTTTCAGCGACTGGGCTAAGATTTGAAACAAACGATCGGTGGGAATCCAGCTTTCAGGGGAGGCCTCCCCCGAGTCTCTGGACGGCTGTGGGGCCGAGCGGCGAGCGTTAAAGCACTCAGTTTCGCTCGAGTACCATGACGACCGATTTGACTTCAGCACGACTTTAGTCGCTTAATTTCTGCCTAGCGGGCTAGGAATTCACACAGACAAGCCTTGGGAATCCAGCCTTCAGGGGAGGCCTCTTCCAAGCCTCTCGGAGGTCGTGGGCCCGAACGGCGAGCGTCAAAGCACTCGGTTTCGCTCCAGTAGTAGGCCTTTATTGACTAAATTGTAACATGACAACCTATGTGATTTTGGCAGGACTTTTTTGCGCCTACTTTTCAGCGACTGGGCTAAGATTTGAAACAAACGATCGGTGGGAATCCAGCTTTCAGGGGAGGCCTCCCCCGAGTCTCTGGACGGCTGTGGGGCCGAGCGGCGAGCGTTAAAGCACTCGGTTTCGCTCCAGTAGTAGGCCTTTATTAAATAAATTGTAACGTGACGACCTATGTGATTTTGGCAGGACTTTTTAGCGCCTACTTTTCAGCTATTGGGCTAAGATTTGAAACAAACGATCGGTGGGAAGCCAGCTTTCAGGGAGGCCTCTTCCAAGCCTCTCGGAGCTCGTGAGGCCGAACGGCGACCGTCAAAGCACTCGGTTTCGCTCCAGTAGTAGGCTTTTATTGACTAAATTGTAACATGACGACCTATGTGACTTTGGCAGGACTTTTTAGCGCTTACTTTTGAGCTAGTGGGCTAAGATTTGAAACAAACGATCGGTGGGAATCCAGCTTTCAGGGGAGGCCTCCCCCGAGTCTCTGGACGGCTGTGGGGGCGAACGGCGAGCGTCAAAGCACTCGGTTTCTCTCCAGTAGTTGGCCTTTATTAAATAAATTGTAACGTGACGACCTATGTGATTTTGGCAGGACTTTTTAGCGCCTACTTTTCAGCTACTGGGCTAAGATTTGAAACAAACGATCGGTGGGAATCCAGCTATCAGGGGAGGCCTCTTCCAAGCCTCTCAGAGGTCGTGGGGCCGAACGGCGAGCATCAAAGCACTCGGTTTCGCTCCAGTAGTAGGCCTTTATTGACTAAATTGTAACATGACAACCTATGTGATTTTGGCAGGACTTTTTTGCGCTTACTTTTGAGCTAGTGGGCTAAGATTTGAAACAAACGATCGGTGGGAATCCATCTTTCAGGGGAGGCCTCCCCCGAGTCTCTGGACGGCTGTGGGGGCGAACGGCGAGCGTCAAAGCACTCGGTTTCGCTCCAGTATTAGGCCTTTATTGACTAAATTGTAACATGACAACCTATGTGACTTTGGGAGGACTTTTTAGCGCTTACTTTTGACCTAGTGCGCTAAGATTTGAAACAAACGATCGGTGGGAATCCAGCTTTCAGGGGAGGCCTCCCCCGAGTCTCTGGACAGCTGTGGGGCCGATCGGCGAGCGTTAAAGCACTCAGTTTCGCTCCAGTAGTAGGCCTTTATTGACTAAATTGTAACATGACAACCTATGTGATTTTGGCAGGACTTTTTTGCGCCTACTTTTCAGCGACTGGGCTAAGATTTTAAACAAACGATCGGTGGGAATCCAGCTTTCAGGGGAGGCCTCCCCCGAGTCTCTGGACGGCTGTGGGGCCGAGCGGCGAGCGTTAAAGCACTCAGTTTCGCTCGAGTACCATGACGACCGATTTGACTTCAGCACGACTTTAGTCGCTTAATTTCTGCCTAGCGGGCTAGGAATTCACACAGACAAGCCTTGGGAATCCAGCCTTCAGGGGAGGCCTCTTCCAAGCCTCTCGGAGGTCGTGGGCCCGAACGGCGAGCGTCAAAGCACTCGGTTTCGCTCCAGTATTAGGCCTTTATTGACTAAATTGTAACATGACAACCTATGTGACTTTGGGAGGACGTTTTAGCGCTTACTTTTGACCTAGTGCGCTAAGATTTGAAACAAACGATCGGTGGGAATCCAGCTTTCAGGGGAGTCCTCCCCCGAGTCTCTGGAAGGCTGTGGGGCCGAGCGGCGAGCGTTAAAGCACTCAGTTTCGCTCAAGTACCATGACGACCGATTTGACTTCGGCACGACTTTAGGTCGCTTAATTTCTGCCTCGCGGGCTAGGAATTTACACAGACAAGCCTTGGGAATCCATCTTTAAAGGGAGGCCTCTTCCAAGCCTCTCGGAGCTTGTGAGGCCGAACGGCGAGCGTCAAAATACTCGGTTTCGCTCCAGTAGTAGGCTTTTATTGACTAAATTGTAACATGACGACCTATGTGACTTTGGCAGGACTTTTTAGCGCTTACTTTTGAGCTAGTGGGCTAAGATTTGAAACAAACGATCGGTGGGAATCCATCTTTCAGGGGAGGCCTCCCCCGAGTCTCTGGACGGCTGTGGGGGCGAACGGCGAGCGTCAAAGCACTCGGTTTCGCTCCAGTATTAGGCCTTTATTGACTAAATTGTAACATGACAACCTATGTGACTTTGGGAGGACTTTTTAGCGCTTACTTTTGACCTAGTGCGCTAAGATTTGAAACAAACGATCGGTGGGAATCCAGCTTTCAGGGGAGGCCTCCCCCGAGTCTCTGGACAGCTGTGGGGCCGATCGGCGAGCGTTAAAGCACTCAGTTTTGGTCCAGTCGGAGGCCTTTATTGACTAAATTGTAACATGACGACCTATGTGATTTTGGCAGGACTTTTTAGCGCCTACTTTTCAGCTACTGGGCTAAGATTTGAAACAAACGATCGGTGGGAAGCCACCTTTCAGGGGAGGCCTCTTCCAAGCCTATCGGAGGTCGTGGGCCCGAACGGCGAGCGTCAAAGCACTCGGTTTCGCTCCAGTAGTAGGCCTTTATTGACTAAATTGTAACATGACAACCTATGTGATTTTGGCAGGACTTTTTTGCGCCTACTTTTCAGCGACTGGGCTAAGATTTGAAACAAACGATCGGTGGGAATCCAGCTTTCAGGGGAGGCCTCCCCCGAGTCTCTGGACGGCTGTGGGGCCGAGCGGCGAGCGTTAAAGCACTCGGTTTCGCTCCAGTAGTAGGCCTTTATTAAATAAATTGTAACGTGACGACCTATGTGATTTTGGCAGGACTTTTTAGCGCCTACTTTTCAGCTATTGGGCTAAGATTTGAAACAAACGATCGGTGGGAAGCCAGCTTTCAGGGAGGCCTCTTCCAAGCCTCTCGGAGCTCGTGAGGCCGAACGGCGACCGTCAAAGCACTCGGTTTCGCTCCAGTAGTAGGCTTTTATTGACTAAATTGTAACATGACGACCTATGTGACTTTGGCAGGACTTTTTAGCGCTTACTTTTGAGCTAGTGGGCTAAGATTTGAAACAAACGATCGGTGGGAATCCAGCTTTCAGGGGAGGCCTCCCCCGAGTCTCTGGACGGCTGTGGGGGCGAACGGCGAGCGTCAAAGCACTCGGTTTCTCTCCAGTAGTTGGCCTTTATTAAATAAATTGTAACGTGACGACCTATGTGATTTTGGCAGGACTTTTTAGCGCCTACCTTTCAGCTACTGGGCTAAGATTTGAAACAAACGATCGGTGGGAATCCAGCTATCAGGGGAGGCCTCTTCCAAGCCTCTCAGAGGTCGTGGGGCCGAACGGCGAGCATCAAAGCACTCGGTTTCGCTCCAGTAGTAGGCCTTTATTGACTAAATTGTAACATGACAACCTATGTGATTTTGGCAGGACTTTTTTGCGCCTACTTTTCAGCGACTGGGCTAAGATTTGAAACAAACGATCGGTGGGAATCCAGCTTTCAGGGGAGGCCTCCCCCGAGTCTCTGGACGGCTGTGGGGCCGAGCGGCGAGCGTTAAAGCACTCAGTTTCGCTCGAGTACCATGACGACCGATTTGACTTCAGCACGACTTTAGTCGCTTAATTTCTGCCTAGCGGGCTAGGAATTCACACAGACAAGCCTTGGGAATCCAGCCTTCAGGGGAGGCCTCTTCCAAGCCTCTCGGAGGTCGTGGGCCCGAACGGCGAGCGTCAAAGCACTCGGTTTCGCTCCAGTATTAGGCCTTTATTGACTAAATTGTAACATGACAACCTATGTGACTTTGGGAGGACGTTTTAGCGCTTACTTTTGACCTAGTGCGCTAAGATTTGAAACAAACGATCGGTGGGAATCCAGCTTTCAGGGGAGTCTTCCCCCGAGTCTCTGGAAGGCTGTGGGGCCGAGCGGCGAGCGTTAAAGCACTCAGTTTCGCTCAAGTACCATGACGACCGATTTGACTTCGGCACAACTTTAGGTCGCTTAATTTCTGCCTCGCGGGCTAGGAATTTACACAGACAAGCCTTGGGAATCCAGCTTTAAAGGGAGGCCTCTTCCAAGCCTCTCGGAGCTTGTGAGGCCGAACGGCGAGCGTCAAAATACTCGGTTTCGCTCCAGTAGTAGGCTTTTATTGACTAAATTGTAACATGACGACCTATGTGACTTTGGCAGGACATTTTAGCGCCTACTTTTCAGTTACTGGGCGAAGATTTGAAACAAACGATCGTCGGGAATCCAGCTTTCAGGGGAGACCTCCCCCGAGTCTCTGGACGGCTGTGGGGCCGAACGATGAGCGTCAAAGCACTCGGTTTCTCTCCAGTAGTAGGCCTTTATTGAGTAAATTGTAACATGACGACCGATGTGATTTTGGCAGGACTTTTTTGCGCCTACTTTTCAGCTACTGGGCTAAGATTTGAAACAAACGATCGATGGGAATCCAGCTTTCAGGGGAGGCCTCTTCCAAGCCTCTCGGAGGTCGTGGGGCCGAACGGCGAGCGTCAAAGCACTCGGTTTCGCTCCAGTAGTCGGCCTTTATTGAGTAAATTGTAACATGACGACCTATGTGATTTTGGCAGGACTTTTTAGTGCCTACTTCTCAGCTACTGGGCTAAGATTTTAAACAAACGATCGGTGGGAATCCAGCTTTTAGGGGAGGCCTCCCCCGAGTCTCTGGACGGCTGTGGGGCCGAGTGGCGAGCATAATAGCACTCAGTTTCGCTCAAGTACCATGACGACCGATTTGACTTCGGCACGACTTTATGTCGCTTAATTTCTGCCTAGCGGGCTAGGAATTTACACAGACAAGCCTTGGGAATCCAGCTTTAAAGGGAGGCCTCTTCCAAGCCTCTCGGAGCTTGTGAGGCCGAACGGCGAGCGTCAAAGCATTCTGTTTCGCTCCAGTAGTAGGCTTTTATTGACTAAATTGTAACATGACGACCTATGTGACTTTGGCAGGACTTTTTAGCGCTTACTTTTGAGCTAGTGGGCTAAGATTTGAAACAAACGATCGGTGGGAATCCAGCTTTCAGGGGAGGCCTCCCCCGAGTCTCTGGACGGCTGTGGGGGCGAACGCCGAGCGTCAAAGCACTCGGTTTCGCTCCAGTAGTAGGCCTTTATTGACTAAATTGTAGCATGACAACCTATGTGACTTTGGGAGGACTTTTTAGCGCTTACTTTGGACCTAGTGCGCTAAGATTTGAAACAAACGATCGGTGGGAATCCAGCTTTCAGGGGAGTCCTCCCCCGAGTCTCTGGAAGGCTGTGGGGCCGAGCGGCGAGCGTTAAAGCACTCAGTTTCGCTCAAGTAGTAGGCTTTTATTGACTAAATTGTAACATGACGACCTATGTGACTTTGGCAGGACTTTTTAGCGCTTACTTTTGAGCTAGTGGGCTAAGATTTGAAACAAACGATTGGTGGGAATCCGGCTTTCAGGCGAGGCCTCCCCCGAGTCTCTGGACGGCTGTGGGGGTTAACGGCGAGCGTTAAAGCACTCAGTTTCGCTCAAGTACCATGACGACCGATTTGACTTCGGCACGACTTTAGGTCGCTTAATTTCTGCCTAGCGGGCTAGGAATTTACACAGACAAGCCTTGGGAATCCAGCTTTAAAGGGAGGCCTCTTCCAAGCCTCTCGGAGCTCGTGGGGCCGAACGGCGAGCGTCGAAGCACTCGGTTTCGCTCCAGTAGTAGGCCTTTATTGACTAAATTGTAACATGACAACCTATGTGACTTTGGCAGGACTTTTTAGTGCCTACTTTTGAACTAGTGCGCTAAGATTTGAAACAAACGATCGGTGGGAATCCAGCTTTCAGGGGAGGCCTCCCCCGAGTCTCTGGACAGCTGTGGGGCCGATCGGCGAGCGTTAAAGCACTCAGTTTCGGTCCAGTCGGAGGCCTTTATTGACTAAATTGTAACATGACGACCTATGTGATTTTGGCAGGACTTTTTAGCGCCTACTTTTCAGCTACTGGGCTAAGATTTGAAACAAACGATCGGTGGGAAGCCACCTTTCAGGGGAGGTCTCTTCCAAGACTCTCGGAGGTCGTGGGCCCGAACGGCGAGCGTCAAAGCACTCGGTTTCGCTCCAGTAGTAGGCTTTTATTGACTAAATTGTAACATGACGACCTATGTGACTTTGGTAGGACTATTTAGCGCTTACTTTTGAGCTAGTGGGCTAAGATTTGAAACAAACGATCGGTGGGAATCCAGCTTTCAGGGGAGGCCTCCCCCGAGTCTCTGGACGGCTGTGGGGGCGAACGGCGAGCGTCAAAGCACTCGGTTTCGCTCCAGTAGTAGGCCTTTATTGACTAAATTGTAACAAGACAACCTATGTGACTTTGGGAGGACTTTTTAGCGCTTACTTTTGACCTAGTGCGCTAAGATTTGAAACAAACGATCGGTGGGAATCCAGCTTTCAGGGGAGTCCTCCCCCGAGTCTCTGGAAGGCTGTGGGGCCGAGCGGCGAGCGTTAAAGCACTCAGTTTCGCTCAAGTAGTCGGCTTTTATTGACTAAATTGTAACATGACGACCTATGTGACTTTGGCAGGACTTTTTAGCGCATACTCTTGAGCTAGTGGGCTAAGATTTGAAACAAACGATCGGTGGGAATCCAGCTTTCAGGGGAGGCCTCCCCCGAGTCTCTGGACAGCTGTGGGGCCGATCGGCGAGCGTTAAAGCACTCAGTTTCGCTCAAGTACCATGACGACCGATTTGACTTCGGCACGACTTTAGGTCGCTTAATTTCTGCCTAGCGGGCTAGGAATTTACACAGACAAGCCTTGGGAATCCAGCTTTAAAGGGAGCCCTCTTCCAAGCCTCTCGGAGCTTGTGAGGCCGAACGGCGAGCGTCAAATCACTCGGTTTCGCTCCAGTAGTAGGCTTTTATTGACTAAATTGTAGCATGACGACCTATGTGACTTTGGCAGGACTTTTTAGCGCTTACTTTTGAGCTAGTGGGCTAAGATTTGAAACAAACGATCGGTGGGAATCCAGCTTTCAGGGGAGGCCACCCCCGAGTCTCTGGACGGCTGTGGGGGCGAACGCCGAGCGTCAAAGCACTCGGTTTCGCTCCAGTAGTAGGCCTTTATTGACTAAATTGTAGCATGACAACCTATGTGACTTTGGGAGGACTTTTTAGCGCTTACTTTTGACCTAGTGCGCTAAGATTTGAAACAAACGATCGGTGGGAATCCCGCTTTCAGGGGAGTCCTCCCCCGAGTCTCTGGAAGGCTGTGGGGCCGAGCGGCGAGCGTTAAAGCACTCAGTTTCGCTCAAGTAGTAGGCTTTTATTGACTAAATTGTAACATGACGACCTATGTGACTTTGGCAGGACTTTTTAGCGCTTACTTTTGAGCTAGTGGGCGAAGATTTGAAACAAACGATTGGTGGGAATCCGGCTTTCAGGGGAGGCCTCCCCCGAGTCTCTGCACGGCTGTGGGGGCGAACGGCGAGCGTTAAAGCACTCAGTTTCGCTCAAGTACCATGACGACCGATTTGACTTCGGCACGACTTTAGGTCGCTTAATTTCTGCCTAGCGGGCTAGGAGTTTACACAGACAAGCCTTGGGAATCCAGCTTTAAAGGGAGGCCTCTTCCAAGCCTCTCGGAGCTCGTGAGGCCGAACGGCGAGCGTCAAAGCACTCTGTTTCGCTCAAGTAGTAACCCTTTATTGACTAAATTGTAACATCACAACCTATGTGATTTTGGCAGGACTTTTTTGCGCCTACTTTTCAGCGACTGGGCTAAGATTTGAAACAAACGATCGGTGGGAATCCAGCTTTCAGGGGAGGCCTCCCCCGAGTCTCTGGACGGCTGTGGGGCCGAACGGTGAGCATTAAAGCACTTGGTTTCTCTCCAGTAGTAGGCCTTTACTGAGTAAATTGTAACATAATGACCTATGTGAATTTGGCAGGACGTTTTAGCGCGTACTTTTGAGCTAGTTGGCTGAGATTTGAAACAAACGATAGGTGGGAATCCAGCTTTCAGGGGATGACTCCCCCGAGTCTCTGGACGGCTGTGGGGCCGAACGGCGAGCGTTAAAGCACTCAGTTTCGGTCCAGTAATAGGCCTTTATTGACTAAATTGTAACATGACAACCTATGTTACCTTGGCAGGACTTTTTAGCGTCTACGTTTGAGCTAGTGGGCTAAGATTTAAAACAAACGATCGGTGGGAATCCAGCTTTCAGGGGAGGCCTCTTCCAAGCCTCTCGGAGGTCGTGGGGCCGAACTGCGAGCGTCAAAGCACTCGGTTTCGCTCCAGTAGTTGGCCTTTATTGACTAAATTGTAACATGACGACCTATGTGACTTTGGCAGGACTTTTTAGCGCCTACTTTTGAACTAGTGGGCTAAGATTTGAAACAAACGATCGGTGGGAATCCAGCTGTCAGGGGAGGCCTCTCCCGAGTCTCTGGACGGCTGTGGGGCCGAACGACGAGCGTCAAAGCACTCGGTTTCTCTCCAGTAGTAGGCCTTTATTGACTAAATTGTAACATGACAACCTATGTGACTTTGGCAGGACTTTTTAGTGCCTACTTTTGAACTAGTGCGCTAAGATTTGAAACAAACGATCGGTGGGAATCCAGCTTTCAGGGGAGGCCCCTCCCGAGTCTCTGGACGGCTGTGGGGCCGAACGGCGAGCGTCAAAGCACTCGGTTTCTCTCCAGTGGTAGGCCTTTATTGAGTAAATTATAACATGACGACCTATGTGATTTTGGCAGGACTTTGTAGCGCCTACTTTTCAGCTACTGGGCTAAGATTTGAAACAAACGATCGGTTGGAATCCAGCTTTCAGGGGAGGCCTCTTCCAAGCCTCTCAGAGGTCGTGGGGCCGAACGGCGAGCGTCAAAGCACTCGGTTTCGCTCCAGTAGTAGGCCTTTATTGACTAAATTGTAACATGACGACCTATGTGACTTTGGCAGGACTTCTTATTGCTTACTTTTGAGCTAGTGGGCTAAGATGTGAAACAAACGATCGGTGGGAATCCAGCTTTCAGGGGAGGCCCCCCCCCCCGAGTCTCTGGACGGCTGTGGGGCCGAGCGGCGAGCGTGATAGCACTCAGTTTCGCTCGAGTACCATGACGACCGATTTGATTTCGGCACGACTTTAGGTCGCTTAATTTCAGCCTAGCGGGCTAGGAATTCACACAGACAAGCCTTGGGAATCCAGCTTTCAAGGGAGGCCTCTTTCAAGCCTCTCGGAGCTCGTGGGGCCGAACGGCGAGCGTCGAAGCACTCTGTTTCGCTCAAGTAGTAACCCTTTATTGACTAAATTGTAACATCACAACCAATGTGAATTTGGCAGGAATTTTTAGCGCTTACTTTTGAGCAAGTGGGCTAAGATTTGAAACAAACGATCGGTGGGAATCCAGCTTTCAGGGGAGGCCTCCCCCGAGTCTCTGGACGGCTGTGGGGCCGAACGGTGAGCATCAAAGCACTCGGTTTCTCTCCAGTAGTTGGTCTTTATTGAGAAAATTGTAACATGACGACCTATGTGATTTTGGGAGGACCTTTTAGCACCTACTTTTGAGCTAGTGGGCTAAGATTTGAAACAAACGATCGGTGGGAATCCAGCTTTCAGGGGAGTCCTCCCCCGAGTCTCTGGAAGGCTGTGGGGCCAAGCGGCGAGCGTTAAAGCACTCAGTTTCGCTCAAGTACCATGACGACCGATTTGACTTCGGCACGACTTTAGGTCGCTTAATTTCTGCCTAGCGGGCTAGGAATTTACACAGACAAGCCTTGGGAAGCCAGCTTTAAAGGGAGGCCTCTTCCAAGCCTCTCGGAGATCGTGGGGCCGAACGGCGAGCGTCATAGCACTCGGTTTCTCTCCAGTAGTAAGCCTTTATTGACTAAATTGTAACATGACGACCTATGTGACTTTGGCAAGTCTTTTTAGCGCCTAGGTTTGAGCTAGTGGGCTAAGATTTGAAACAAACGATCGGTGGGAATCCAGCTTTCAGGGGAGGCCTCCCCCGGGTCTTTGGACGGCAGTGGGGTCGAGCGGCGAGCGTTAAAGCACTCAGTTTCGCTCAAGTAGTCGGCTTTTATTGACTAAATTGTAACATGACGACCTATGTGACTTTGGCAGGACTTTTTAGCGCATACTTTTGAGCTAGTGGGCTAAGATTTGAAACAAACGATCGGTGGGAATCCAGCTTTCAGGGGAGGCCTCCCCCGAGTCTCTGGACAGCTGTGGGGCCGATCGGCGAGCGTTAAAGCACTCAGTTTCGGTCCAGTCGGAGGCCTTTATTGACTAAATTGTAACATGACGACCTATGTGATTTTGGCAGGACATTTTAGCGCCTACTTTTCAGCTACTGGGCTAAGATTTGAAACAAACGATCGGTCGGCAGCCAGCTTTCAGGGGAGGCCTCCCCCGAGTCTCTGGACGGCTGTGGGGGCGAACGCCGAGCGTCAAAGCACTCGGTTTCGCTCCAGTAGTAGGCCTTTATTGACTAAATTGTAGCATGACAACCTATGTGACTTTGGGAGGACTTTTTAGCGCTTACTTTTGACCTAGTGCGCTAAGATTTGAAACAAACGATCGGTGGGAATCCAGCTTTCAGGGGAGTCCTCCCCCGAGTCTCTGGAAGGCTGTGGGGCCGAGCGGCGAGCGTTAAAGCACTCAGTTTCGCTCCAGTAGTAGGCTTTTATTGACTAAATTGTAACATGACGACCTATGTGACTTTGGCAGGACTTTTTAGCGCTTACTTTTGAGCTAGTGGGCTAAGATTTGAAACAAACGATTGGTGGGAATCCGGCTTTCAGGGGAGGCCTCCCCCGAGTCTCTGCACGGCTGTGGGGGCGAACGGCGAGCGTTAAAGCACTCAGTTTCGCTCAAGTACCATGACGACCGATTTGACTTCGGCACGACTTTAGGTCGCTTAATTTCTGCTTAGCGGGCTAGGAGTTTACACAGACAAGCCTTGGGAATCCAGCTTTAAAGGGAGGCCTCTTCCAAGCCTCTCAGAGCTCGTGAGGCCGAACGGCGAGCGTCAAAGCACTCGGTTTCGCTCCAGTAGTAGGCTTTTATTGACTAAATTGTAACATGACGACCTATGTGACTTTGGCAGGACTTTTTAGCGCTTACTTTTGAGCTAGTGGGCTAAGATTTGTAACAAACGATCGGTGGGAATCCAGCTTTCAGGGGAGTCCTCCCCCGAGTCTCTGGACGGCTGTGGGGCCGTGCGGCGAGCGTTAAAGCACTCAGTTTCGGTCCAGTCGGAGGCCTTTATTGACTAAATTATAACATGACGACCTATGTGATTTTGGCAGGACTTTTTAGCGCCTACTTTTCAGCTATTGGGCTAAGATTTGAAACAAACGATCGGTGGGAAGCCAGCTTTCAGGGAGGCCTCTTCCAAGCCTCTCGGAGCTCGTGAGGCCGAACGGCGAGCGTCAAAGCACTCGGTTTCGCTCCAGTAGTAGGCTTTTATTGACTAAATTGTAACATGACGACCTATGTGACTTTGGCAGGACTTTTTAGCGCTTACTTTTGAGCTAGTGGGCTAAGATTTGAAACAAACGATCGGTGGGAATCCAGCTTTCAGGGGAGGCCACCCCCGAGTCTCTGGACGGCTGTGGGGGCGAACGGCGAGCGTCAAAGCACTCGGTTTCGCTCCAGTAGTAGGCCTTTATTGACTAAATTGTAACATGACAATCTATGTGACTTTGGGAGGACTTTTTAGCGCTTACTTTTGACCTAGTGCGCTAAGATTTGAAACAAACGATCGGTGGGAATCCAGCTTTCAGGGGAGTCCTCCGCCGAGTCTCTGGAAGGCTGTGGGGCCGAGCGGCGAGCGTTAAAGTACTCATTTTCGCTCAAGTAGTCGGCTTTTATTGACTAAATTGTAACATGACGACCTATGTGACTTTGGCAGGACTTTTTAGCGCTTACTTTTGAGCTAGTGGGCTAAGATTTGAAACAAACGATCGGTGGGAATCCAGCTTTCAGGGGAGGCCTCCCCCGAGTCTCTGGACAGCTGTGGGGCCGATCGGCGAGCGTTAAAGCACTCAGTTTCGGTCCAGTCGGAGGCCTTTATTGACTAAATTGTAACGTGACGACCTATGTGATTTTGGCAGGACTTTTTAGCGCTTACTTTTGAGCTAGTGGGCTAAGATTTGAAACAAACGATCAGTAGGAATCCAGCTTTCAGGGGAGGCCTCTTCCAAGCCTCTCAGAGGTCGTGGGGCCGAACGGCGAGCTTCAAAGCACTCGGTTTCGCTCCAGTAGTAGGCCTTTATTGACTAAATTGTAACATGACAACCTATGTGATTTTGGCAGGACTTTTTTGCGCCTACTTTTCAGCGACTGGGCTAAGATTTGAAACAAACGATCGGTGGGAATCCAGCTTTCAGGGGAGGCCTCCCCCGAGTCTCTGGACGGCTGTGGGGCCGAGCGGCGAGCGTTAAAGCACTCAGTTTCGCTCGAGTACCATGACGACCGATTTGACTTCAGCACGACTTTAGTCGCTTAATTTCTGCCTAGCGGGCTAGGAATTCACACAGACAAGCCTTGGGAATCCAGCCTTCAGGGGAGGCCTCTTCCAAGCCTCTCGGAGGTCGTGGGCCCGAACGGCGAGCGTCAAAGCACTCGGTTTCGCTCCAGTAGTAGGCCTTTATTGACTAAATTGTAACATGACAACCTATGTGACTTTGGGAGGACTTTTTAGCGCTTACTTTTGACCTAGTGCGCTAAGATTTGAAACAAACGATCGGTGGGAATCCAGCTTTCAGGGGAGTCCTCCCCCGAGTCTCTGGAAGGCTGTGGGGCCGAGCGGCGAGCGTTAAAGCACTCAGTTTCGCTCAAGTACCATGACGACCGATTTGACTTCGGCACGACTTTAGGTCGCTTAATTTCTGACTCGCGGGCTAGGAATTTAAACAGACAAGCCTTGGGAATCCAGCTTTAAAGGGAGGCCTCTTCCAAGCCTCTCAGAGCTCGTGAGGCCGAACGGCGAGCGTCAAAGCACTCGGTTTCGCTCCAGTAGTAGGCTTTTATTGACTAAATTGTAACATGACGACCTATGTGACTTTGGCAGGACTTTTTAGCGCTTACTTTTGAGCTAGTGGGCTAAGATTTGTAACAAACGATCGGTGGGAATCCAGCTTTCAGGGGAGTCCTCCCCCGAGTCTCTGGACGGCTGTGGGGCCGTGCGGCGAGCGTTAAAGCACTCAGTTTCGGTCCAGTCGGAGGCCTTTATTGACTAAATTATAACATGACGACCTATGTGATTTTGGCAGGACTTTTTAGCGCCTACTTTTCAGCTATTGGGCTAAGATTTGAAACAAACGATCGGTGGGAAGCCAGCTTTCAGGAAGGCCTCTTCCAAGCCTCTCGGAGCTCGTGAGGCCGAACGGCGAGCGTCAAAGCACTCGGTTTCGCTCCAGTAGTAGGCTTTTATTGACTAAATTGTAACATGACGACCTATGTGACTTTGGCAGGACTTCTTAGCGCTTACTTTTGAGCTAGTGGGCTAAGATTTGAAACAAACGATCGGTGGGAATCCAGCTTTCAGGGGAGGCCACCCCCGAGTCTCTGGACGGCTGTGGGGGCGAACGGCGAGCGTCAAAGCACTCGGTTTCGCTCCAGTAGTAGGCCTTTATTGACTAAATTGTAACATGACAATCTATGTGACTTTGGGAGGACTTTTTAGCGCTTACTTTTGACCTAGTGCGCTAAGATTTGAAACAAACGATCGGTGGGAATCCAGCTTTCAGGGGAGTCCTCCCCCGAGTCTCTGGAAGGCTGTGGGGCCGAGCGGCGAGCGTTAAAGAACTCATTTTCGCTCAAGTAGTCGGCTTTTATTGACTAAATTGTAACATGACGACCTATGTGACTTTGGCAGGACTTTTTAGCGCTTACTTTTGAGCTAGTGGGCTAAGATTTGAAACAAACGATCGGTGGGAATCCAGCTTTCAGGGGAGGCCTCCCCCGAGTCTCTGGACAGCTGTGGGGCCGATCGGCGAGCGTTAAAGCACTCAGTTTCGGTCCAGTCGGAGGCCTTTATTGACTAAATTGTAACGTGACGACCTATGTGATTTTGGCAGGACTTTTTAGCGCTTACTTTTGAGCTAGTGGGCTAAGATTTGAAACAAACGATCAGTAGGAATCCAGCTTTCAGGGGAGGCCTCTTCCAAGCCTCTCAGAGGTCGTGGGGCCGAACGGCGAGCTTCAAAGCACTCGGTTTCGCTCCAGTAGTAGGCCTTTATTGACTAAATTGTAACATGACAACCTATGTGATTTTGGCAGGACTTTTTTGCGCCTACTTTTCAGCGACTGGGCTAAGATTTGAAACAAACGATCGGTGGGAATCCAGCTTTCAGGGGAGGCCTCCCCCGAGTCTCTGGACGGCTGTGGGGCCGAGCGGCGAGCGTTAAAGCACTCAGTTTCGCTCGAGTACCATGACGACCGATTTGACTTCAGCACGACTTTAGTCGCTTAATTTCTGCCTAGCGGGCTAGGAATTCACACAGACAAGCCTTGGGAATCCAGCCTTCAGGGGAGGCCTCTTCCAAGCCTCTCGGAGGTCGTGGGCCCGAACGGCGAGCGTCAAAGCACTCGGTTTCGCTCCAGTAGTAGGCCTTTATTGACTAAATTGTAACATGACAACCTATGTGACTTTGGGAGGACTTTTTAGCGCTTACTTTTGACCTAGTGCGCTAAGATTTGAAACAAACGATCGGTGGGAATCCAGCTTTCAGGGGAGTCCTCCCCCGAGTCTCTGGAAGGCTGTGGGGCCGAGCGGCGAGCGTTAAAGCACTCAGTTTCGCTCAAGTACCATGACGACCGATTTGACTTCGGCACGACTTTAGGTCGCTTAATTTCTGCCTCGCGGGCTAGGAATTTACACAGACAAGCCTTGGGAATCCAGCTTTAAAGGGAGGCCTCTTCCAAGCCTCTCGGAGCTTGTGAGGCCGAACGGCGAGCGTCAAAATACTCGGTTTCGCTCCAGTAGTAGGCTTTTATTGACTAAATTGTAACATGACGACCTATGTGACTTTGGCAGGACTTTTTAGCGCTTACTTTTGAGCTAGTGGGCTAAGATTTGAAACAAACGATCGGTGGGAATCCAGCTTTCAGGGGAGGCCTCCCCCGAGTCTCTGGACGGCTGTGGGGGCGAACGGCGAGCGTCAAAGCACTCGGTTTCGCTCCAGTAGTAGGCCTTTATTGACTAAATTGTAACATGACAATCTATGTGACTTTGGGAGGACTTTTTAGCGCTTACTTTTGACCTAGTGCGCTAAGATTTGAAACAAACGATCGGTGGGAATCCAGCTTTCAGGGGAGTCCTCCCCCGAGTCTCTGGAAGGCTGTGGGGCCGAGCGGCGAGCGTTAAAGAACTCATTTTCGCTCAAGTAGTCGGCTTTTATTGACTAAATTGTAACATGACGACCTATGTGACTTTGGCAGGACTTTTTAGCGCTTACTTTTGAGCTAGTGGGCTAAGATTTGAAACAAACGATCGGTGGGAATCCAGCTTTCAGGGGAGGCCTCCCGCGAGTCTCTGGACAGCTGTGGGGCCGATCGGCGAGCGTTAAAGCACTCAGTTTCGGTCCAGTCGGAGGCCTTTATTGACTAAATTGTAACGTGACGACCTATGTGATTTTGGCAGGACCTTTTAGCGCTTACTTTTGAGCTAGTGGGCTAAGATTTGAAACAAACGATCGGTGGGAATCCAGCTTTCAGGGGAGGCCTCTTCCAAGCCTCTCAGAGGTCGTGGGGCCGAACGGCGAGCTTCAAAGCACTCGGTTTCGCTCCAGTAGTAGGCCTTTATTGACTAAATTGTAACATGACAACCTATGTGATTTTGGCAGGACTTTTTTGCGCCTACTTTTCAGCGACTGGGCTAAGATTTGAAACAAACGATCGGTGGGAATCCAGCTTTCAGGGGAGGCCTCCCCCGAGTCTCTGGACGGCTGTGGGGCCGAGCGGCGAGCGTTAAAGCACTCAGTTTCGCTCGAGTACCATGACGACCGATTTGACTTCAGCACGACTTTAGTCGCTTAATTTCTGCCTAGCGGGCTAGGAATTCACACAGACAAGCCTTGGGAATCCAGCCTTCAGGGGAGGCCTCTTCCAAGCCTCTCGGAGGTCGTGGGCCCGAATGGCGAGCGTCAAAGCACTCTGTTTCGCTCCAGTAGTAGGCCTTTATTGACTAAATTGTAACATGACAACCTATGTGACTTTGGGAGGACTTTTTAGCGCTTACTTTTGACCTAGTGCGCTAAGATTTGAAACAAACGATCGGTGGGAATCCAGCTTTCAGGGGAGTCCTCCCCCGAGTCTCTGGAAGGCTGTGGGGCCGAGCGGCGAGCGTTAAAGCACTCAGTTTCGCTCAAGTACCATGACGACCGATTTGACTTCGGCACGACTTTAGGTCGCTTAATTTCTGCCTCGCGGGCTAGGAATTTACACAGACAAGCCTTGGGAATCCAGCTTTAAAGGGAGGCCTCTTCCAAGCCTCTCGGAGCTCGTGAGGCCGAACGGCGAGCGTCAAAGCACTCGGTTTCGCTCCAGTAGTAGGCTTTTATTGACTAAATTGTAACATGACGACCTATGTGACTTTGGCAAGACTTTTTAGCGCTTACTTTTGAGCTAGTGGGCTAAGATTTGAAACAAACAATCGGTGGGAATCCAGCTTTCAGGGGAAACCTCCCCCGAGTCTCTGGACGGCTGTGGGGGCGAACGCCGAGCGTCAAAGCACTCGGTTTCGCTCCAGTAGTAGGCCTTTATTGACTAAATTGTAGCATGACAACCTATGTGACTTTGGGAGGACTTTTTAGCGCTTACTTTTGAGCTAGTGGGCTAAGATTTGTAACAAACGATCGGTGGGAATCCAGCTTTCAGGGGAGTCCTCCCCCGAGTCTCTGGACGGCTGTGGGGCCGTGCGGCGAGCGTTAAAGCACTCAGTTTCGGTCCAGTCGGAGGCCTTTATTGACTAAATTATAACATGACGACCTATGTGATTTTGGCAGGACTTTTTAGCGCCTACTTTTCAGCTATTGGGCTAAGATTTGAAACAAACGATCGGTGGGAAGCCAGCTTTCAGGGAGGCCTCTTCCAAGCCTCTCGGAGCTCGTGAGGCCGAACGGCGAGCGTCAAAGCACTCGGTTTCGCTCCAGTAGTAGGCTTTTATTGACTAAATTGTAACATGACGACCTATGTGACTTTGGCAGGACTTTTTAGCGCTTACTTTTGAGCTAGTGGGCTAAGATTTGAAACAAACGATCGGTGGGAATCCAGCTTTCAGGGGAGGCCACCCCCGAGTCTCTGGACGGCTGTGGGGGCGAACGGCGAGCGTCAAAGCACTCGGTTTCGCTCCAGTAGTAGGCCTTTATTGACTAAATTGTAACATGACAATCTATGTGACTTTGGGAGGACTTTTTAGCGCTTACTTTTGACCTAGTGCGCTAAGATTTGAAACAAACGATCGGTGGGAATCCAGCTTTCAGGGGAGTCCTCCCCCGACTCTCTGGAAGGCTGTGGGGCCGAGCGGCGAGCGTTAAAGAACTCATTTTCGCTCAAGTAGTCGGCTTTTATTGACTAAATTGTAACATGACGACCTATGTGACTTTGGCAGGACTTTTTAGCGCTTACTTTTGAGCTAGTGGGCTAAGATTTGAAACAAACGATCGGTGGGAATCCAGCTTTCAGGGGAGGCCTCCCCCGAGTCTCTGGACAGCTGTGGGGCCGATCGGCGAGCGTTAAAGCACTCAGTTTCGGTCCAGTCGGAGGCCTTTATTGACTAAATTGTAACGTGACGACCTATGTGATTTTGGCAGGACTTTTTAGCGCTTACTTTTGAGCTAGTGGGCTAAGATTTGAAACAAACGATCAGTAGGAATCCAGCTTTCAGGGGAGGCCTCTTCCAAGCCTCTCAGAGGTCGTGGGGCCGAACGGCGAGCTTCAAAGCACTCGGTTTCGCTCCAGTAGTAGGCCTTTATTGACTAAATTGTAACATGACAACCTATGTGATTTTGGCAGGACTTTTTTGCGCCTACTTTTCAGCGACTGGGCTAAGATTTGAAACAAACGATCGGTGGGAATCCAGCTTTCAGGGGAGGCCTCCCCCGAGTCTCTGGACGGCTGTGGGGCCGAGCGGCGAGCGTTAAAGCACTCAGTTTCGCTCGAGTACCATGACGACCGATTTGACTTCAGCACGACTTTAGTCGCTTAATTTCTGCCTAGCGGGCTAGGAATTCACACAGACAAGCCTTGGGAATCCAGCCTTCAGGGGAGGCCTCTTCCAAGCCTCTCGGAGGTCGTGGGCCCGAACGGCGAGCGTCAAAGCACTCTGTTTCGCTCCAGTAGTAGGCCTTTATTGACTAAATTGTAACATGACAACCTATGTGACTTTGGGAGGAATTTTTAGCGCTTACTTTTGACCTAGTGCGCTAAGATTTGAAACAAACGATCGGTGGGAATCCAGCTTTCAGGGGAGTCCTCCCCCGAGTCTCTGGAAGGCTGTGGGGCCGAGCGGCGAGCGTTAAAGCACTCAGTTTCGCTCAAGTACCATGACGACCGATTTGACTTCGGCACGACTTTAGGTCGCTTAATTTCTGCCTCGCGGGCTAGGAATTTACACAGACAAGCCTTGGGAATCCAGCTTTAAAGGGAGGCCTCTTCCAAGCCTCTCGGAGCTTGTGAGGCCGAACGGCGAGCGTCAAAATACTCGGTTTCGCTCCAGTAGTAGGCTTTTATTGACTAAATTGTAACATGACGACCTATGTGACTTTGGCAGGACTTTTTAGCGCTTACTTTTGAGCTAGTGGGCTAAGATTTGAAACAAACGATCGGTGGGAATCCAGCTTTCAGGGGAGGCCTCCCCCGAGTCTCTGGACGGCTGTGGGGGCGAACGGCGAGCGTCAAAGCACTCGGTTTCGCTCCAGTAGTAGGCCTTTATTGACTAAATTGTAACATGACAATCTATGTGACTTTGGGAGGACTTTTTAGCGCTTACTTTTGACCTAGTGCGCTAAGATTTGAAACAAACGATCGGTGGGAATCCAGCTTTCAGGGGAGTCCTCCCCCGAGTCTCTGGAAGGCTGTGGGGCCGAGCGGCGAGCGTTAAAGTACTCATTTTCGCTCAAGTAGTCGGCTTTTATTGACTAAATTGTAACATGACGACCTATGTGACTTTGGCAGGACTTTTTAGCGCTTACTTTTGAGCTAGTGGGCTAAGATTTGAAACAAACCATCGGTGGGAATCCAGCTTTCAGGGGAGGCCTCCCCCGAGTCTCTGGACAGCTGTGGGGCCGATCGGCGAGCGTTAAAGCACTCAGTTTCGGTCCAGTCGGAGGCCTTTATTGACTAAATTGTAACATGACGACCTATGTGACTTTGGCAGGACTTTTTAGCGCTTACTTTTGAGCTAGTGGGCTAAGATTTGAAACAAACGATCGGTGGGAATCCAGCTTTCAGAGGAGGCCTCCCCCGAGTCTCTGGACGGCTGTGGGGGCGAACGGCGAGCGTCAAAGCACTCGGTTTCGCTCCAGTAGTAGGCCTTTATTGACTAAATTGTAACATGACAATCTATGTGACTTTGGGAGGACTTTTTAGCGCTTACTTTTGACCTAGTGCGCTAAGATTTGAAACAAACGATCGGTGGGAATCCAGCTTTCAGGGGAGTCCTCCCCCGAGTCTCTGGAAGGCTGTGGGGCCGAGCGGCGAGCGTTAAAGAACTCATTTTCGCTCAAGTAGTCGGCTTTTATTGACTAAATTGTAACATGACGACCTATGTGACTTTGGCAGGACTTTTTAGCGCTTACTTTTGAGCTAGTGGGCTAAGATTTGAAACAAACCATCGGTGGGAATCCAGCTTTCAGGGGAGGCCTCCCCCGAGTCTCTGGACAGCTGTGGGGCCGATCGGCGAGCGTTAAAGCACTCAGTTTCGGTCCAGTCGGAGGCCTTTATTGACTAAAGTGTAACGTGACGACCTATGTGATTTTGGCAGGACTTTTTAGCGCCTACTTTTCAGCTACTGGGCTAAGATTTGAAACAAACGATCGGTGGGAATCCAGCTTTCAGGGGAGGCCTCTTCCAAGCCTCTCAGAGGTCGTGGGGCCGAACGGCGAGCTTCAAAGCACTCGGTTTCGCTCCAGTAGTAGGCCTTTATTGACTAAATTGTAACATGACGACCTATGTGACTTTGGCAGGACTTTTTAGCGCTTACTTTTGAGCTAGTGGGCTAAGATTTGAAACAAACGCTCGGTGGGAATCCAGCTTTCAGGGGAGGCCTCCCCCGAGTCTCTGGACGGCTGTGGGGGCGAACGCCGAGCGTCAAAGCACTCGGTTTTGCTCCAGTAGTAGGCCTTTATTGACTAAATTGTAGCATGACAACCTATGTGACTTTGGGAGGACTTTTTAGCGCTTACTTTTGACCTAGTGCGCTAAGATTTGAAACTAACGATCGGTGGGAATCCAGCTTTCAGGGGAGTCCTCCCCCGAGTCTCTGGAAGGCTGTGGGGCCGAGCGGCGAGCGTTAAAGCACTCAGTTTCGCTCAAGTACCTTGACGACCGATTTGACTTCGGCACGACTTTAGGTCGCTTAATTTCTGCCTAGCGGGCTAGGAGTTTACACAGACAAGCCTTGCGAATCCAGCTTTAAAGGGAGGCCTCTTCCAAGCCTCTCGGAGCTCGTGAGGCCGAACGGCGAGCGTCAAAGCACTCGGTTTCGCTCCAGTAGTAGGCTTTTATTGACTAAATTGTAACATGACGACCTATGTGACTTTGGCAGGACTTTTTAGCGCTTACTTTTGAGCTAGTGGGCTAAGATTTGAAACAAACGATCGGTGGGAATCCAGCTTTCAGGGGAGGCCTCCCCCAAGTCTCTGGACGGCTGTGGGGGCGAACGGCGAGCGTCAAAGCACTCGGTTTCTCTCCAGTAGTTGGCCTTTATTAAATAAATTGTAACGTGACGACCTATGTGATTTTGGCAGGACTTTTTAGCGCCTACTTTTCAGCTACTGGGCTAAGATTTGAAACAAACGATCGGTGGGAAGCCAGCTTTCAGGGAGGCCTCTTCTAAGCCTCTCGGAGGTCGTGGGCCCGAACGGCGAGCGTCAAAGCACTCGGTTTCGCTCCAGTAGTAGGCCTTTATTGACTAAATTGTAACATGACAACCTATGTGACTTTGGGAGGACTTTTTAGCGCTTACTTTTGACCTAGTGCGCTAAGATTTGAAACAAACGATCGGTGGGAATCCAGCTTTCAGGGGAGTCCTCCCCCGAGTCTCTGTACGGCTGTGGGGCCGATCGGCGAGCGTTAAAGCACTCAGTTTCGGTCCAGTCGGAGGCCTTTATTGACTAAATTATAACATGACGACCTATGTGATTTTGGCAGGACTTTTTAGCGCCTACTTTTCAGCTATTGGGCTAAGATTTGAAACAAACGATCGGTGGGAAGCCAGCTTTCAGGGAGGCCTCTTCCAAGCCTCTCGGAGCTCGTGAGGCCGAACGGCGAGCGTCAAAGCACTCGGTTTCGCTCCAGTAGTAGGCTTTTATTGACTAAATTGTAACATGACGACCTATGTGACTTTGGCAGGACTTTTTAGCGATTACTTTTGAGCTAGTGGGCTAAGATTTGAAACAAACGATCGGTGGGAATCCAGCTTTCAGGGGAGGCCTCCCCCGAGTCTCTGGACGGCTGTGGGGGCGAACGGCGAGCGTCAAAGCACTCGGTTTCGCTCCAGTAGTAGGCCTTTATTGACTAAATTGTAACATGACAATCTATGTGACTTTGGGAGGACTTTTTAGCGCTTACTTTTGACCTAGTGCGCTAAGATTTGAAACAAACGATCGGTGTGAATCCAGCTTTCAGGGGAGTCCTCCCCCGAGTCTCTGGAAGGCTGTGGGGTCGAGCGGCGAGCGTTAAAGAACTCATTTTCGCTCAAGTAGTCGGCTTTTATTGACTAAATTGTAACATGACGACCTATGTGACTTTGGCAGGACTTTTTAGCGCTTACTTTTGAGCTAGTGGGCTAAGATTTGAAGCAAACGATCGGTGGGAAGCCACCTTTCAGGGGAGGCCTCTTCCAAGCCTCTCGGAGGTCGTGGGCCCGAGCAGCGAGCGTTAAAGAACTCATTTTCGCTCAAGTAGTCGGCTTTTATTGACTAAATTGTAACATGACGACCTATGTGACTTTGGCAGGACTTTTTAGCGCTTACTTTTGAGCTAGTGGGCTAAGATTTGAAACAAACGATCGGTGGGAATCCAGCTTTCAGGGGAGGCCTCCCCCGAGTCTCTGGACAGCTGTGGGGCCGATCGGCGAGCGTTAAAGCACTCAGTTTCGGTCCAGTCGGAGGCCTTTATTGACTAAATTGTAACGTGACGACCTATGTGATTTTGGCAGGACTTTTTAGCGCCTACTTTTCAGCTACTGGGCTAAGATTTGAAACAAACGATCGGTGGGAATCCAGCTTTCAGGGGAGGCCTCTTCCAAGCCTCTCAGAGGTCGTGGGGCCGAACGGCGAGCTTCAAAGCACTCGGTTTCGCTCCAGTAGTAGGCCTTTATTGACTAAATTGTAACATGACGACCTATGTGACTTTGGCAGGACTTTTTAGCGCTTACTTTTGAGCTAGTGGGCTAAGGTTTGAAACAAACGATCGGTGGGAATCCAGCTTTCAGGGGAGGCCTCCCCCGAGTCTCTGGACGGCTGTGGGGGCGAACGCCGAGCGTCAAAGCACTCGGTTTCACTCCAGTAGTAGGCCTTTATTGACTAAATTGTAGCATGACAACCTATGTGACTTTGGCAGGACTTTTTAGCGCTTACTTTTGAGCTAGTGGGCTAAGATTTGAAACAAACGATTGGTGGGAATCCGGCTTTCAGGGGAGGCCTCCCCCGAGTCTCTGCACGGCTGTGGGGGCGAACGGCGAGCGTTAAAGCACTCAGTTTCGCTCAAGTACCATGACGACCGATTTGACTTCGGCACGACTTTAGGTCGCTTAATTTCTGCCTAGCGGGCTAGGAGTTTACACAGACAAGCCTTGCGAATCCAGCTTTAAAGGGAGGCCTCTTCCAAGCCTCTCGGAGCTCGTGAGGCCGAACGGCGAGCGTCAAAGCACTCGGTTTCGCTCCAGTAGTAGGCTTTTATTGACTAAATTGTAACATGACGACCTATGTGACTTTGGCAGGACTTTTTTAGCGCTTACTTTTGAGCTAGTGGGCTAAGATTTGAAACAAACGATCGGTGGGAATCCAGCTTTCAGGGGAGGCCTCCCCCGAGTCTCTGGACAGCTGTGGGGCCGATCGGCGAGCGTTAAAGCACTCAGTTTCGGTCCAGTCGGAGGCCTTTATTGACTAAATTGTAACGTGACGACCTATGTGATTTTGGCAGGACTTTTTAGCGCCTACTTTTCAGCTACTGGGCTAAGATTTGAAACAAACGATCGGTGGGAATCCAGCTTTCAGGGGAGGCCTCTTCCAAGCCTCTCAGAGGTCGTGGGGCCGAACGGCGAGCTTCAAAGCACTCGGTTTCGCTCCAGTAGTAGGCCTTTATTGACTAAATTGTAACATGACGACCTATGTGACTTTGGCAGGACTTCTTAGCGCTTACTTTTGAGCTAGTGGGCTAAGGTTTGAAACAAACGATCGGTGGGAATCCAGCTTTCAGGGGAGGCCTCCCCCGAGTCTCTGGACGGCTGTGGGGGCGAACGCCGAGCGTCAAAGCACTCGGTTTCACTCCAGTAGTAGGCCTTTATTGACTAAATTGTAGCATGACAACCTATGTGACTTTGGCAGGACTTTTTAGCGCTTACTTTTGAGCTAGTGGGCTAAGATTTGAAACAAACGATTGGTGGGAATCCGGCTTTCAGGGGAGGCCTCCCCCGAGTCTCTGCACGGCTGTGGGGGCGAACGGCGAGCGTTAAAGCACTCAGTTTCGCTCAAGTACCATGACGACCGATTTGACTTCGGCACGACTTTAGGTCGCTTAATTTCTGCCTAGCGGGCTAGGAGTTTACACAGACAAGCCTTGCGAATCCAGCTTTAAAGGGAGGCCTCTTCCAAGCCTCTCGGAGCTCGTGAGGCCGAACGGCGAGCGTCAAAGCACTCGGTTTCGCTCCAGTAGTAGGCTTTTATTGACTAAATTGTAACATGACGACCTATGTGACTTTGGCAGGACTTTTTAGCGCTTACTTTTGAGCTAGTGGGCTAAGATTTGAAACAAACGATCGGTGGGAATCCAGCTTTCAGGGGAGGCCTCCCCCGAGTCTCTGGACGGCTGTGGGGGCGAACGGCGAGCGTCAAAGCACTCGGTTTCTCTCCAGTAGTTGGCCTTTATTAAATAAATTGTAACGTGACGACCTATGTGATTTTGGCAGGACTTTTTAGCGCCTACTTTTCAGCTACTGGGCTAAGATTTGAAACAAACGATCGGTGGGAAGCCAGCTTTCAGGGAGGCCTCTTCTAAGCCTCTCGGAGGTCGTGGGCCCGAACGGCGAGCGTCAAAGCACTCGGTTTCGCTCCAGTAGTAGGCCTTTATTGACTAAATTGTAACATGACAACCTATGTGACTTTGGGAGGACTTTTTAGCGCTTACTTTTGACCTAGTGCGCTAAGATTTGAAACAAACGATCGGTGCGAATCCAGCTTTCAGGGGAGTCCTCCCCCGAGTCTCTGGACGGCTGTGGGGCCGAGCGGCGAGCGTTAAAGCACTCAGTTTCGGTCCAGTTGGAGGCCTTTATTGACTAAATTATAACATGACGACCTATGTGATTTTGGCAGGACTTTTTAGCGCCTACTTTTCAGCTATTGGGCTAAGATTTGAAACAAACGATCGGTGGAAGCCAGCTTTCAGGGAGGCCTCTTCCAAGCCTCTCGGAGCTCGTGAGGCCGAACGGCGAGCGTCAAAGCACTCGGTTTCGCTCCAGTAGTAGGCTTTTATTGACTAAATTGTAACATGACGACCTATGTGACTTTGGCAGGACTTTTTATCGCTTACTTTTGAGCTAGTGGGCTAAGATTTGAAACAAACGATCGGTGGGAATCCAGCTTTCAGGGGAGGCCTCCCCCGAGTCTCTGGACGGCTGTGGGGGCGAACGGCGAGCGTCAAAGCACTCGGTTTCGCTCCAGTAGTAGGCCTTTATTGACTAAATTGTAACATGACAATCTATGTGACTTTGGGAGGACTTTTTAGCGCTTACTTTTGACCTAGTGCGCTAAGATTTGAAACAAACGATCGGTGGGAATCTAGCTTTCAGGGGAGTCCTCCCCCGAGTCTCTGGAAGGCTGTGGGGCCGAGCGGCGAGCGTTAAAGAACTCATTTTCGCTCAAGAAGTCGGCTTTTA